>NC_133324.1:491966981-492197711 GCF_042186555.1 Aquarana catesbeiana | reverse complement strand
GTGTCTGAGGACATGCGTATACACGTATGCAATTAGAAGAAAAGAACAGGACAATTTTTACATGCCTCCTTGCTCCCAATACAAAATGGCAAAGAAAAAATTAAGGAGAAAAAGTAAAAATGCTTACCTTAAAGCAGCTTTAAACCCAAAAGCACAAATGTATTATATTGCAGCTTACCAATTCTTAGATGTGATGGCTGTATTAGAAGAAAGCGAGCCTAAAAAAAGGAAACTATTTTCATCTGGTAATCCAGCCAGCAAGTCGTTGTTTTTTCACAGCATAAACTCTCTAGCAGAATGTATCAGTTTACATGGATGAGACAAACCATTTAACACTGACAGGGTGATTAAAATGATCAGCTTTTATTTATTCATGTAAAACTTTTATCCCAAAAGGAAAAAAAATAACTATTTGCTGTAACTGATTATAAAGTGCAAGCTGAAGTTTGGCTTAATTTTTTAGTGGTTCTAAATCTGCTAATATATTTAACACTCCCCTCCCCCTAGATTGACAATGCTGTGGTCTGCTGCACCTCCTATGCTCATTCCACTGGAGTTGCGTCTCACTAATACAGGAGGTGTGTTACTGGCCAGATCACCAGGTGAAAACAGAGGGGAAAAAGCCAAAAGAAAACTGATGCAGCCACTACATCTAATGATTGGTAAGCTGCAATATATAAAATTTTTGGTTTTGGGTTTAATACCACTTTAAATCATGGCTTCCTACTGGTTTGCTTGGTGAAGTCACTTGGATTTCCCATGGGATTATTAGAATGCTGAGGGCTCCAAATCACATGAATATGTGCTCCAGCACAGTGCACAGTGCTGGAATGCATTTTCCAAATATTTGGGATCCATGGCTTCCGGAAGATCATGGAAAGGATGGGTGAAGTCACCTCTTTTATGCAGTTTTGCATGTGGGGTGATGGGCCTATTAATAGCAGAACCTTGCAGTGGGGTCTGTTAAAGAACAAAGTCACCAGCCAGTTTGGCTCTTGTCGGGATGATAAGATTACGTTATTTTGGCTATGGAAGTTCTAATTGGTGCTTCAGGGGGAAAAAGCCTGGTGGACACCTTATGTGTTCTTTGGGACACCATTAAGGCTTCATGCACACTGGACGTTTTAACAGCTGCTGTTTTTGGCTTCTGGCATTTTTTTCTGCAGCCAATAAACTCCCCAGGATGTTATCCTATGTGTCCAGGTGTTTTCTGGCTGGAAATAAAACCCAGAGCTTAGTGGGTTTGAAGAGGAGTTTTTCAGCTGTAAAAACACTCTAAGCGCTGAAAAACGCAGCAATTTAGCTTTTTGAGCGTTTTTGAGCCATAAGCTTTCGTGGGAGTATAGTTTTGCTAAAAAACGCTAATGCAAAAACGCAGCAAAACTCCAGTTTTTATTGCAGCATTCTACAGCTAAAGCTACTGGTGTTTTTATAATGTCCAGTGTGCATGAGACCTAAAGGTTAAATTGTGCTATTTACACAGTGACTTTTTTAACCTCTTGCCAACTGTCCCACGTACATATACTGCAGGGTGGTGGCTTCTCTGCGCAAAATCACGTACAGCTACGTGATACAAATCCGTTGCATTTCCGGGTCTGCAGTGTGCACGTGTGCCGCCAGCGACCTGCTGTGATTGGACACAGCGGGAGCCAATCAGTGGGCGCCGCAGACCGGATGTCCGCCGGGACCTGCCAATCGGACAATCAATCGGAGTCAAAATGATGATCTGCCAATGTAAACATGGCAGATCACCGTTCTGTTAGTAGGCAAGACAGAGATACTGGGGGTTATTTATGAAAGGCAAATCCACTTTGCACTACAAGTGCGCTTGGAAGTGCAGTCACTGTAAATCTGAAGGGTAGATCTGAAATGAGTGGAAGCTCTGCTGATTTTATCATCCAATCATGTGCAAGCTAAAATGCTGTTTTGTATTTTCCTTGCATGTCCCCCTCGGATCTACAGCGGCTGCACTTCCAAGTGCACTTTGAGTGCAAAGTGGATTTGCCTTTAGTAAATAACCCCCACTGTGTTTCTGCTAAGCAGGAACATGGATCTCTGTCTTCCCACAGTTAAAGCACCTGCCCCACAGTTAGCAAGCACTCCCTAGGAACACATTTAACTTGTTGATCGCCCCTGATGTTAACCCCTTCCCTGCCAGTGTCATTAGTACAGTGACCGTGCATATTTTTTTAGAACTGATCACTGTATTGGTGTCACTGGCCACCAAAAAAGTATCAAAAGTGTCACTTAGTGTCCGATATGTCCGCCGCAATGTCGCAGACCTGCTATAAGTCGCTGATCACCGCCTTTACTGGTAAAAAAAAAATATAAATTCCATAAAAATATCGCATATTTTGTAGACGCTATGACTTTCGTGCAAACGCATCAGTATACGCTTATTGGGATTTTTTTTACCAAAAACATGTAGCAGAATACATATTGGCCTAAATTTATGAAGAAATTCGATTTATTTACAGTTTTTTTTTTTTTTTGGGTATGTTTATAGCAAAAAGTTAAAAATATTGGGGTTTTTTTTCAAAATTGTTGGTCTTTTTTTTTTTTTTTTTTTTTTTATAGCGCAAAAAATACAAAACGCAGAGGTGATCAAATACCACCAAAAGAAAGCTCTATTTGTGGGAAAAAAGACATTAATTTTATTTGTGTAACACAGTGCCCTATCGCAAAAAAATGGCCTGGTCATGAAGGGGGAGTAAACCTTCTGAAGCGGTTAAGCCATTTTCAAGAAAGTATGGTAGTTCTAAAGCCTCGGTACCCTCTGGGAAAGCTACAAAATAGATTTTTCTTCTAGCAGTTTTACAAATCATCTGTGTTATCGGTGAAGGAAAGCAAGGTCTCTGATTTGGCTGATAACTGCATGGTTTGGTGCAGGGAAATATTTTGTGGGTTTGTTTTACAGTAAGTAATTTTGTTAGCTTGTGTGTGTGTGTGTGTGTGTGTGTGTGTGTGTGGGAGGGATAGAAGTTGAGTAAGGGAGGAGAAAGAAAAAAAACCTGCTCGGCCACTTTTGTATCAGTGTACCTGTTGTGGCTATACCTCTAATACATGTACAGTATGAAACTGTGTATTAATTAGTCAGTAACTAAAAACTAAAAAAGTAAAATGTTTATCTGTTATTTCAAATTGCAGTATAGTAGCTGAAATAAATAAATAGGTGTAAAATGCACTAAGGGCACTATATTTATAATATAGAGCAGATATCACTATCTGCTCCCAGATGAACACCGCAGTATTGATTCCACACTGTGCCTGAATTCCACATTCCATTCATAAAATATAGGCCATGGTCTGAAGTCTGTGGTGTCCTGTTCACGGCATATGAGTGCAGAAAACTCTTCATAATTGGTATAGAGCCTGGACACATGACTTCAATGGGTTATGTGACCAGGCTCGGCTTCGCAGCTTTGTTTTTCCCCATTCGTTCATTTAAATGCCTGCTAATTTGTGAAGCAAGCAGAAGCACTGTAAACATTTGTTGCTCCTTTATAACTTGGCCCCTGATTTTTAAACAAAAAATCCATAAAGATATCCCATAGTTTGCAGACACTATAACGTTCGCATAAACCAATCCATATTTGCTTATAGGGATTTTTTTTTACCAAAAACATGTAGCAGAATACCTATTGGCCTAAATTTATGAAGAAATTAAAAAAATAAGAAAAAAAATGTATTGTGATCAAATTCCACCAAAGGAAAGCTCTATTTGTGGGAAAAACTTACAATTTTATTTGTGTACAGCATTGCATGACCGCGCAATTGTCAGTTAAAGTAACGCAGTGCCGTATCGTAAACAATGGTCTGCTCATGAAGGGGGGTAAATCTTCCGGGGTCAAGTGGTTAAAAGGATAGCTTAGCAGAAGATAGTTTTTATTGGTAGTTTTCACTGAAATCTAGATAATGTGTAACACTTGCTACCTCTAAGTGACCACAGTGTTCCTCCTGACTGTGTCTTCATATTTCTTTTCCCAGAAGGCCACCTGCATTTTTGGTCAGGTATCACCCAAGGTCCGCTTTTACTTCCTGAACTACAATTTTTCCCCTCAGATGTCACATTTATGGAAATCCTGGTACCTGTGCAGAATAGGAAGGAAAACTTGGTGCATTGACTGCACAGTAAACCCGTTATGAACTTTAGAGGCAGACTAGTATGTATATAAAAAAACATGTTTTTTAATCAACATCATAAAAGCATTAAACAATACAAAAAACATACAAATATTAAGATGTGAGGCATCTGATACCCATAAACAACACAGGAACATGACATACAAAGAGCTACCCATACAACATCACTGGGCTAGCTACCATGGAGATTTGCGTAGAAACCTGACATGTTTCGGACTAATATAAGTCCTTTTTCAGAGGTTATTTGTATGTGCAACACTTCTTCTAAAACATAAATGACATTACATTAGTAAACAACATCTTGTACCATTTATGAAGCATATTGCTAACAATATTGGTATAATACTAATCTTTTAGATATTACATTACATAGGCTGCGAAAGAAAGGGGGTATACTTACAAAAGAATTTGTTTAAATAAAAATGTTTAACATCATAGTATTACATAGCATAGTGGTTCCTGCAGGTATGATGGTGCGCACATAAGCCCCACGGCGGAAAGACTGCCAAGATAGGGTAAACTCACAAACACGAGGACCAGGACAAGGCAAAAGCCACCGATAGAGGCATCACTCAGTCACAAAGTCTGTAATTAATTGAACAACTCATATAGATGCTGAATTATAATTAAGTATCAAAGAAGTTTTTCATAAAAGGTATGTGCAGATTTGTATCTAATATTTAGGGACTCGTTAATGACTGGAATGGTACCACTGGATTGGCGTAGGGCCAATGTGGTGCCCATATTTAAAAAGGGAGTCTTTACCAAGTAACTATAGACCTGTTAGTTTAACTTCTATAGTCGGGAAGATATTGGAGAGTTTAATAAAAGACCACATAGATGAGTTCTTGCTGGAAAAAAATATTTTAAGCAACAGACAGCATGGATTCATGAAAGACAGAAGTTGTCAAACAAATCTGATTTCTTTTTATGAAGAGGTAAGTAAAACCTTGAACAGAGGGTGGCTGTGGACGTGGTATACTTGGATTTTGCAAAAGCGTTTGACACAGTTCCCCACACACGGCTAATGTGTAATGTAAAGTCTACAGGCTTGGAAAGATCAGTTTGTAAATGGATAGAAGAAGACTGAATTCAGAGAGTAGTGGTTAATGATTCTTAAGGCCCATACACACGATCTGACTTTTTTAAAACAAACATGCAAATTGGCTCTTTTAAGGCAACATGTGACCGTGTCTACGCTCCATCGGACAAACTTTTTCGGTTTTCATCGGACAAATGTTGGCTGTGCGAACAGACAAACTTGGTGGCAACAAAAGTTCTACGTCGATCGTGTGTACACAAAACCATCGGACTTTAGTCCAAAGTACAAACATGCATGCTCAGAACCAATGCAAAAGATCAGACAACAATACAGAAGTTGACCAAAGGGAGAATTGAACTTCCCCTTTTGAAGTGTTGTCAGCACGTTGAAACGTCACTACGTTCGTGTTTGTTGCCTAAAAAGTCCTGCCGTGTGTATGCAATACAAGATCGCTTTGGACAGAAATCCACGGAAAAGTTTGTTTAAAGTCCGATCGTGTGTACGGGGCTTTACTTTGAATGGTCTAAGGTTATCAGTGGTGTACCCCAAGGTTCAGTGTTGGGACCCTTACTTTTTAATATCTTTATAAATGATATAGGGTCTGGGATTAAAAGTACAATTTCAGTCTTTGCAGCCGAGCCTCTTTCTGAGATTTGGTGTTTACAAGTTAAAAACAGTTTTTTTGCTAGAAAATTACTTATAACCCCCCAACATTATATATTTTTTTCTAACACCTAGAGAATAAAATGGCGGTCGTTGCAATACTTTTACACCGTATTTGCGCAGCGGTCCTACAAGCGCACTTTTTTTGGAAAAAATTTACTTTTTTGAATTTCAAAATAAGACAACAGTAAAGTTAGCCCATTTTTTTTTAATATTGCGAAAGATGATGTTACGTAAAGTAAATTGATACCCAACATGTCTCGCTTCAAAGTTGTGCCCGCTCGTGGAATGGCGACAAACTTTTACCCTTAAAAAATCTCCATAGGTGATGTTTAAAAAATTCTACAGGTTGCATGTTTTGAGTTACAGAGATAGTCTAGAATCATTGCTCTCACTCTAATGTTTGCGGTGATACCTCACACGTGTGGTTTGAACACCATTTTCATATGTGGGCACTACTCACATATACGTGACGTTTTGATGTCGCTTCCACCCTGGAATGATATGGAGACGGGTGGGGACCATCTTCCCCTCACTCGTTTCCATACCAAGCTAGGGACCAGTGGCTCCAGTAAGCGGCGAGGGCACCAGAGAGCGGCGGGAGGGGGGGCCTCTCCCGCCACTGATAAAAGTGATCTTGCGGTGAATCCACCGCAGAGACCACTTTTATCTTGAAGCAGACCGCCCACTGAAGAAGAGGATACCGGGATTATGGCAGCTAGCTGCTGCCATAACGATATTCCTCTTCAAAGTAGCGACGTAAAGCGATGACGTGCGGTCCATAAGTGGATAATTGGGTGACTTAAAGGGGTTGTACAGGTAAAAGTTTTTTCACCTTAATGCATTCTATGCATTAAGGTGAAAAAACATCTGACAATACTGGCCTCCCCAGCCCCCCCGTTTTACTTACCTGACCCCTCGAAAGTCCCGCGCTCGCCCCCGACATCCTCTTTGTTGCTCAGCCTGGCCGTTGATTGGCTAGAGTGGATGGATTGAAAGCAGTGCAGCCATTGGCTTGCGCTGCTGTCAATCACATCCAATGACGCAGCGTGCTGGGGGGCGGGGCCAAGTGATACAATAAGCGGCTATGGCCGCCGGTTGTATCACAGGAGCGCGCCCGCAAGCACTTAACACCATACGAGGGAGCTTGCATGAAAGTGTTGAGTCTTTGCGGGGGGGCGCCGAGGGACTCCAGAAGACCAGGTTCGGGGCCACTCTGTGCAAAATGAGCTGCACAGTGGAGGTAAGTATAACATGTTTGTTATTTAAAAAAAAAAAAAGATTTTATCTTTAGTGATCCTTTAATAATGGCATACAATGTCAAGCTGAGGTTTCCAAAGTGAGCAAAGTCCTTTCTTGTATTAAGAAGGGTATGGACTCCTGAGAATGAGATATTATTTTGCCCCTGTACAAATCATTAGTAAGACCTCATATGGAATATGCAGTTCAGTTTTGGGCACCGGTTCACAAAAAGGATATCGGGGAACTGGAGGAAGTGCAGAGGAGGGCAACCAAACTGAGAAGAGGAGATTAAGGGGGGATATGATCAATATGTACAAATACATAAGGAGTCCATATACTGAATTTGGTGTTGAGTTAGGGCTCTTTCACACGGACGTTCCTTTTTTTTCTTTCCATTCAGTTCAGTTCCTTTTTTTGGGGTGAAAAAACGGGCGCGGATGTCAATTTTGACATCCGTTTTCAGGTCCGCGAACGTCCGTTTTACATCCGTGAACGTCTGTTTTTCCATCAGCAGACTTCCGTTTATTTTAACTGACGTCCATTTTTCATCTTTTCTGTTGCTTTTTCTTTAGTTTCTCATCCGTTTTTCATCCTTTTTTCATCCTTTTTTTTAAATCTTCCATGAGACTTTGCTCTTCCCCAGCATGCATTGTGCTTCCCATGCTGCTTTGTGGTCCCAGTGATAGTGTGCAGACATTTTGTGTCCTGTTACCTGTCTCTGTGCGTTTGTAGCATTTGTAGCGATGTTTTCTACCTGATTTTGGGACGACGTGTGTTGTCCTTATGGAGTATGTGAGGAAGAGTGGAGAGTCGGAAGAGGAGAAGATTGCAGCAAAAACGTTGCACCTATGGGGCACATCCCCTGCTGCTGAAGAGGCCCTATGAGGGTTTTGTTGCTCTGCATTATGCTGATTTGCGAAGATACCCAACAGAATTCTACAATTTTACCAGGATGACTATCCCCACGTTTGATTTCGTCCTAGAAAAACTTCTAGAGAAAAACTTCTAGAAAAACCACGTCTGCATCGTTTTGACACAAACATGAGACGTGTGCCCCCTGAGGAGCGTCTCCCACTTACTCCCAGGTACACCAGCCTTGCTTTTCATTTTAGATTATGAGCCCCCCTACTTCCCTGAGCCAATAGTCAAAGCCCTAGATATTTACATAACTCTTCCCCCCACCCCCACCCCCGCCACTCACCTAGATCCCTCTCAACTGCCACCCAAACCCCCCTTAAAGCAGAGTTCCACCATATTTAAAAAAGTGTAGCTGATGACTTTTAATAAACAACCACTTACTTGTCCTGCGGTCCAGTGATGCGTCCGCCCGATGCCTCGCTCCTCTCCCCCTCCCCTGGTATTGGATGTATAGAGCTCATGAACATATACCATTGTGTACAATCTAGACTAACATTTGTTTACATTCATCTTAGGTTTCTTGCCATGGGTCAAACCTTCACCTTTACAGTTTATTTTCTGCTGGGTATATCAACAATATCAGAAATTGTACATGACACCTGCAAGGCTATATGGGAGGAGCTAAGTCCGCTTGTGATGCCAGTTCCTGATGTACAAATGTGATCGGAAATCGCAGATGGATTCCTGAAGAACACGCAATTCCCAAACTGCGTTGGAGCCTTGGATCGCAAACACATTTGGATTACAATGCCTCCTGGAACTGGTTCCAGCTATTACAACTACAACTTGGTTCTGCTGGCAATCTGTGATGGCAACTATAAATTTGTTGCAGTGGATATTGGTGCGTATGGCAGCACTGCTGACTCCAGAGTGTTCCGGGCATCCAGAATGGGGAGAAGACTTCTAGAGGGTAGGATGAACTTACTGGCTGACAAACCACTTGCTGGAACATCTGGACCTGATATGCCTCATGTCCTCATGGCTGATGAGGCTTTTGCTCTCTCAAGGCACCTTTTAAGGCCATATGCAAAACATAATTTAAACAACAAAAAGAGAATCTTCAACTACCGACTCAGTAGAGCAAGGAGGTACATCGAATGCACATTTGGCATACTAATTAGCAAATGGTGCATATTCCACAGTGCATTACAACTGAAACTGACCAATGCTGAAGGTGTTATCCAAGCATGATGTGTGCTGCACAACATAATTCGTGAGAAGGAAGGCATGAGCATGGAAGAGGAAGATGAAATCCATTTGCCCTCTGTCAATCTTTGTGGACTGCGCCCAAGCAACTCTGTCCTTCCTCTGTGTGACCAGTTTGCAGACCATTTTATCTCCCCTGATGGAGAGCTTCCATGGCAGTATGCTCATGTTTAAGCAGTGCCAACATTGCCAATCACTGCCTATATAATCCATCATCTACTGTGTCTTAAAATTTATATGTAGCATATAGAGAGTACAAAAATAAAATGCAGTTTTCCATGCAGTCAAATATTTTTTATTCATGTCATAGAAAATAAGTGACCACAATATATATCTCAAAATATATTATATGCAAACATATATTGTGTAACCAGAAAAAAATGACATATACCGTATATACAAACATATTTTTCTAGATGCACCAGATACTGTGGGTTCCAGTGTTGGTAAGTCTCCCCCTTTTTGTGTCCCTTTGGTAAGCACACTGACACTATAGGCAGGAGCTCAAACATGAAGCTGTTGCAGGAGCAATTCTCACTAACTTAAAGCCCCTTTTTGTAAATTTTAGAAAAGTGATGGACTTTTCTAATAATAAAGTCCACAAAATTAAATCAGTTTAACAAAATAGTCCAAATATAGACTCCTTTGAATAACACACATGTATACCATTCCCACATTTCAGGGACAGAAGAGAAGGGGGAAGCATGTTCAGAGGATAAGAGATCAAGAGCCAGAGGCAGAGATGGGAGTTCAGAACAGTCTTCCAATTGGACATACCCAAAATTACTTTTAGTATCTAACAAAAGTGAGTAAACCCCTCACATTTTCAGACAAGCAGACTAAGGACATGGATTATTGCAACCATGTCCTGTGGTCTGATGTGACCAAGATAAAAATATTTGGTTTAGATGGTGTCAAGCGTGTGAGACGGCAACCAGGTGAGGAGTACAAAACAAGTGTGTCTCGCCTACAGTCAAGCATGTTGGTGGGACTGTCATGGTCTGGGGGCTGCATGAGTGCTGCCGACACTGGGGAGCTACAGTTCGTTGAGGGAACCAAGAATGCCAACATGTTCTAAGACATACTGAAGCAGTACAGCATGATCCCTTCCCTTCAGAGACTGGGCTGCAGGGCAGTATTCCAACATGATAATGACCCCAAACACACCTCCAAGACGAACACTGTCTTGCTAAAGAAGCTGAGGGTAAAGGTGATGGATTGGTCAAGCTTGTCTCCAGACCTAAACCCTTTTGAGCATCTGTGGGGCATCCTCAAACAGGAGGTGAAGGATCGCAAGGTCTTTAACATCCACCAGCTCTGTGATGTCATCAAGGAGGAGTGGAAGAGGACTCCAGTGGCAACCTGCGAAGCTCAGGTGATCTCACAGGTGAAACACACAGCCAAGCCAACAAAGGAGTGCCTCAAGAAGGTCCTGGAGTGATCTAGCCAGTCTCCAGTCCTTAAGTGCCGGTTAACACTAGTGCGATGACAGATCGCATGTGATTCGCAGTGCATTGTTCACATCACATGCGATGTCTGTCATTGCACTAGTGTGAACCGGCACTTAAACCTTAGATAATATGTGGAGGGAGCAGAGCTGAAGGTTCAAGTTACCAAATGTCAGCCTCGAAACTTTGACTTGGAGAGGATTTACAAAGAGGAGTGGGCCAAAATCCTTCCTGAGATGTGTGCAAACATGGTGGCTAGCTACAAGAAACGTCTGACCTCTGATTGTCAACTTTTTTCAAAAAACGAAAACGTCATGGTTTCAGCATGAGTATAATACTTATACCCCCCATGCAATAAACAGTGCTACTTTAAAGATCCTGGTAATAAGACTCTTTGGGGGAATTGGAATATAGATTCGTTGATTGGGAGGAACTAGTAAAGGAGTGCATCTGAGACCTGGATGCCTCATAGGAACTGAAGATAGGCTGGCTAAGAGACGCCACTTGAGGTGGGGTCAATACATTGTGGACACTTGTGGTTGGTTGATGTTGCTGATGGGGGGTAATACTTGGAGGATAATGATGCTGATACATCTTTTGTGATGATAGGTTTAGTGGAGCAGGGTCCAATGCATAACCCTGGTAGGGACATTGCTCACTTATGCAGCGACATGGGGTCACCAGAAATTACGGCCCTTACACACACACCAGTGTAATTGAATAGGGACATTTGCACCTCCATTTTTCGATGCATGGGGACCTGTGCTAGTTGGTGGTACAGGCTCCTTAGGAAAATTGCATCCTGATTTGAGGGGTCAGCAAAAGGATTCCTTGTGTCAGCCCTCCTCATTGCCCTCATGTCTTCCATAAACTAACATTGCTTCTTCCATGTCTGGCCTGGATTGTCCTCACTTTCGTCTACTTCTTGCCGTTGTGCCGCGAACAGAACGATTCTGTTGAGGGAGAAATTTTTTAGAACATTTATCAATGTAAACATTTTAAAATGAGACATTTTGTATGGGATTCTTACAGGCACACGTTGTCTTTCCTGGGTGATTATTCTTGATTTGGGAATGGTTGGGATGACGTGGGTTGTTCGGCACCATGTATCTCTTCCTCTGCTGCTTGCACTATATTCTCAGAATCTGCATCCACCTCCTCTGTCTCAGAAATATTGGTGCTTGTACTGTAAAAGATATGTTGATCGATGGATTACAGGACAACACAGTAGATTTATTACAATACATAGATCCATGTGTGCCATTACTGTTCCAAATGAGTCTATGATTTGGTATACTTGGTCAACTAATCTAATTTAGGGGAGCAAAAAGGTATTGAGTTATTTACTTACGGTCTTAAGTCCATAACAGTTCTTAAAAACCCCAACATTTCATAGAAAGGGCTTCTTCTTTTTTGAGTCGTTCCTGCACCACTTCTATTTTGTTCTGCTTTATCATTCGATTCACGCCTGAAACGGCCCCTTATGGATGTCCAACGTGTCACAATTTTTTTTCCTGCATAGGAAAAGTAGACAAAATTAATAGAAAGAAATTAGGTATACTATTTGTAACCCATATGTGGAATACACATCTCGGCATGTTACTAGCGACATATGGGTGCGCTACAAGTATCGGGATGCTAATAGTGACGTAAGGGTGTACTACAAGTCTCACCATGCCACCTCACCCCATGCCCCCTAACTGCTTACCATGCATCTGACTCTGCTTTTCTCTGAGTGATGCCCTTGTTTTCCATTAGGCAATGAATTTAGGGATAGCGTTAGGGACCATCCCACAAAGGTCAGGATGCTAAGGCCTCATGCACACAGGACGTTTTTTTAACATTTTTACAGCTGCTGTTTTTGGCTTCAAATGTTTTTTTCTACCGTCAATAAACTCCCCATCATGTTATCCTATGTGTTCATGCACAATATAGTTATAAACTGTTTTGGGCAGGGGCGTTTTCGAGCTGTTAGAAAAAAAACCCAAGACTAGTGGGTTCTGAAAGGCGTTTTTGAGCTGTAAAAATGCTCAAAAGCTTAAAAATACTCAAAAATGTGGCTCACCAACATTTTTGGACGTTTGTGAGCAAAACAAAAAAAAATGCAAAATACTAGTGCTAAAAAACACATAAAAACGCACAAAAACACCAGTGCAATAACGCTGAAAAGAGCTGAAAACTCACTACAAAAGCTACTGACATTTTTAGACTTATTTTAGCATCCTGTGTGCATGGGGCCTAAGTATATGTGTGTACTACGAGTCTCACCATGCCACCCCACCCCCATCCCCCCAAACGGCTTACCACGTATCTTACGCTGCTTCTCACACATCATGGCATGCACCAGGTTGATGAGGCGCTCTCTCTCTCTCTCTCTCGCCATAGGTTAATTTTTTAATGAAATATTGCAAAAAAAAACATATTTGGGTAAAAAACGGATGTCAGCAGATCGCATGTAATCGGATCATCTGCTGACATCAGTTTTACATCCGTTCCGTGTTTTTATCTGGAAGAAAAAAAAATAGGGTTTTCCTTCCTCATGATGAACGGAGGGAGCATAGTGGAGACTGATCTCATCGGAAGTCAGCAGATGATCATCCGCTATCCCATAGGGATACATGTATGTCCGTTTTTCATCCGTCAACGGATAGATAAAAAACGGACATATGGAACGTCCGTGTGAAAGAGCCCTTATTCACTTTAAAGAGGAGTTCCCATTTAAAAAAAAAAAAAAAAAAAAATTAAAGGCCAGCAGCTACAAATACTGCAGCTGCTAACTTTTAATTGGAAACTTACCTGTCCCAGGGTCCAGCGGTGCGGGGGATCGAAGCCCCGCTCTTCTCCCCCTCCGTTCAGCAGCGCCGGCATTGCAACTGTGGGCGCCGGGCTGTGGCTTCGCAGCCGGGCACCCACTGCGCTTGCGCGAGCAGCGCCGCGCGCCGTGATTGGCCGCTCAGTCATCTGGGACCTGTAATGGGTCCCAGATGATTAACAAGAGGGAGGGAGCAGAGCTGAGCCCTTCCTGTGCCAAGGGGAAGTTATGTCACCAGCCCAGGCACTGAAAGAGGCAGACTACGAGGGACCCCCTAGCAACAGGCATTTAGGCACATTCATGTATTTTTTTTTTTTTTGGGGGGTGGAACACCACTTTAAGGTCAACACAGAGGAAAAGGGGGCACTCTTTACGCCTAGAGGATAAGAGATTTCATCTCCAAATACGAAAAGGTTTCTTCACAGTAATGCCCTGTACACACAGTCGGATTTTCCGACGGAAAATGTGTGATAGGACCTTGTTGTCGGAAATTCCGACCGTGTGTGGGCTCCATCACACATTTTCCATCGGAATTTACGACACACAAAGTTTGAGAGCTTGCTATAAAATTTTCCGACAACAAAATCCGTTGTCGGAAATTCCGATCGTGTGTACACAAATCCGATGCACAAAGTGCCACGCATGCTCAGAATAAATTAAGAGACGAAAGCTATTGGCTACTGCCCCGTTTATAGTCCCGACGTACGTGTTTTACGTCACCGCGTTTAGAACGATCGGATTTTCCGACAACTTTGTGTGACTGTGTGTATGCAAGACAAGTTTGAGCCAACATCCGTCGGAAAAAATCCATGGATTTTGTTGTCGGAATGTCCGATCAATGTCTGACCGTGTGTACGGGGCATAAGAGCTGTGAAAATCCAGAGGTGGTTCCAGAGGTGGTTCTGGCCAGCTCAGTAGATTGCTTTAAGAAAAGCCTGGATTCTTTCTTAAATGTACACAATATAACTGGGTACTAACATTTATAGATGAAGTTGATCCAGGGAAAATCCGATTGCCTCTCGGGTGATCAGGAAGGAATTTTTCCCCTGCTGTAGCAAATTAGATTATGCTTTGCTGTGGTTTTTCACCTTCCTCTGGATCAACTGTGGGTAAAGGATTGGATATATGGAATTGTATGATATTTTTTCTTCTTTATGGTTGAACTAGATAGACTGGTGTCTTTTTTCAACCTGACTAACTATGTAACTATGATGAGAGGAGAGAAAACATAAGGAAATATGTGTAACAAAAGATTAGGAGGGATCAAGTACCATAGCAGGACCCCTCCATATCCCTAGTAGCAGTATAATAATAATTGTAATTTTTTTTGTATTGTTTAGTGCTTTATATATAAAAAATATGCTTTTTATATAAATACTAGGCTAGCTCTAAAGTCCATGAGGGGTTTACTATGCAGTTGATGCACCAAGTTTACTTTCCTATTTTCCTATATGGTGGACATTGGAAGACTATAGTACACGTCGCTCTCCTCACTAATCTAATTTTGGTACCTGTGCAATCATTTGTTCTGAGCATTGTTGTATTACATAGATCAGCCCCTTGCTTCCCCTTACCTTAAAATCTTAAGCCTGCAGCAGAAAGGTGATATCGTTATCCTACATTGTACCTGTCAGCCTAGACACAATCATTGGCCTGGAGCCAAAGGACTGTACTTCAATGATACAAGTTTTTATTTTTAGTTGTTTTATCATATTTTACTCTATCAGAAATGTATTAATTAGATTCACTTCCAACTTACAGTGATACTAAAGTCTCGTTTTTTTAAATTTAAAAATAACAAACATGTTCTCTTTACCTGCTCTGTTGCAGTGGTTTTACACAGAGCAGCCTGATACCTCCTCTTCTCGGGTCCCTCTTCAGAGCTCCTGGTCTCTCCCTCCTGCCAAGAGCCCCTGCAGCAAGCAGCTTCCTATGGGGCACCCGAGCAGAGCAGCAACTCCATGTGTCCATTCAGACACAGAGCCATGGTTCGGCCCCACCCCCTTTTTCTCCTCATTGGCTCCTTGACTTGACAGCAACAGGAGCCATTGGGCCTGCTGTGTGTCTCAGCCAATAAGGAGGGAGAGTCTCTCGTGCAACATTGCTGGATCAAGATGGGGTCAGGTAAGTATTAGGGGGGCTGAAGAGGGCTGCTGCATACTGAAGGTTTTTTACCTTAATGCATAGAACCCATTAAGATAAAAAAAACCTTCTGCCTTTACAACCACTTTAACGTGCTATATAAAGAGTAACAAGCCACTATGACAGGTTTTCTTTAAAGATTTTT
The DNA here is from genome assembly GCF_042186555.1 of Aquarana catesbeiana. Lineage (NCBI taxonomy): Eukaryota > Metazoa > Chordata > Amphibia > Anura > Ranidae > Aquarana > Aquarana catesbeiana. The sequence goes on along the minus strand of NC_133324.1, from coordinate 492,181,950 downwards.
TTTCTTTAGACATTAAATACAAAATATATAAAGCAAATGCAAAAAATCTTTCAGTTATTTTTTTTTAATAGTTATTTAAAGTAAAATACTGAGATGCATTCTTTAGTTTTCTTGGGAAAATATAAAGGGAGCATTACAAGATAGCAGCAGCCTTATTCGATGCATGTATGGAATGTTTAAAGAATACTTCAAAAGATCAATGCCTTTCATCTGAGTAGTGTGATGGTATAAACTCTATACAAGTAGAAGCGGCAGTATAAATGGACACCTAGCAACGTTCATTATGTAGGATTTAATCGATAGCCCAGGGGAAGATTCTCAGTGCGTTCCTAAAACAGCACTCTCCAGTAGCATGCTTCAGCTAGTCATCCCTTCGCCACCCGCCTTCCTATAACACCTTACAGCAGCATGTACTGTAAGTATCCATCACATTTTTACCAGCCTAGACTGCCAACCAGTCACCAATCACTTGCCTGTTGGTGGCTGAAAACTGGACTCCAAGTCGATGCTCTTTGCTAACTCATGTTTGGCTGCAAGTATGGCCCTAGTTGGGACCACATTCGTTACAGTATTTGGTATCATGTAGTGGATTAGTGCATTTGGAAAACAGCCATATATTGGAAGAAAAGGGGTAAACAAGCTGCTTTTGTAATTGTTTTGTGCTTACGTGCACCTTTCCCTTTTTTTGCTAGTTTCAAATAGATCAGAGCGGCTGCCATTGTTGCTTTTTCAGATGGGAGGCAGACACACACTGGAAGTCTTTGGCTGCCTTGCAAAGGCTATGTCTTGGCTTCTGGTCTTTTGCTGTACATTTAAAGGTGGAAATAGCTACCTACAGGTGAGCCTGCTCTCTGTTTGAGTTTGCTATATATGTCTCACAGCTGGGAACTCAGATAGTTTAGAGTTATGGACCACACACTTATCAGAGGTGTCTTGACACAGCTTTGTGGCTTCTGCATGTATTTGCAAATATATGCAACAAAAACTTTTTTAACATGAGTGGTTAAACTGTTTAGTTGGGTTTTTGCTGGCTAGCTTAAAAGTGTGCCAGAAACCTTTTGTGGTGTTGTGTTTTACACTTGAGCAAACACACATCCAATTTTGTATGTACAGCAGCTATGCACATTTTTGCAATGTTGTCATCTGCCTTTATGCTATTATAAATATAAAATATTAGTAGCTAAGAAGCTATCAGATTCTATTCAATTCTAAACTCTTGCCTTCCTGGGAGCATCTGCATGCTACCATGTTAATAACATTCTGCTTTGTGTTGACACTTTATTCTTGTATACACTGCAGATAATACAGTCTATATTTCTCTTTCATAGGTTGTTCCAGATAATCAAAGGATCAGCTTCTGGAGTCACTCATTTGTATGCCATTGCTAACGTTATTCATTACGGAGTATCTTGTTTTGCAAGGTTTCCTCTGTTGCAGTTGCAATCCACCATTTCCTTATCTTTGAACAGCTACTGGATTGTAAATGGATATTGAGTCAGGAAAGTAAAAAAATAACAAAGTATTGTTGCAAAATATAATTTCTACATTACTAAAAGCCTCCTGCCTATAAGGAGGTAAAAGAATGATGATGACCAGCACTACCGCCGACCATGTAAAAATGGAGCCCCCATTTTATCATGAGGATACTCTAAATTTGCAAGATTTTGCCCAGATTTCAGGATACAGTGGAAGTTCTCCTGGGGAGCCCCCGACAAATCACCAAACTAGTGGACCAGAAACTGCTGTCCCCTATACTCCAGAACATAAATTGATGAGTGCTAACATAATAATTCAGGCTACACACCTAAAAAAGAAAGGCCTGGGTGTGGTTGCAGCAGCTTCAGTTCCCCCACCTGTCATCCCTGATGGTTTCTCTGAGGTCATAACTCGAGGCACTGATGCACTAAAATTAATGCAAACTGGGAGCGGTAGACTATCCGATTCTGCCGGGGGCAGTCGTGAAGTTGTGGTTGGGAATAACCTCAGTCCAGTACCAGCTTCTGAAGGTGGTGCCATAGTGGTGGCAGCTGGCAACAGTACAGCTAGCAATAACACCGGTAACACTGGAACCGATGTGTCTCTACTTCCCTCAGCTTCTTCTGCTGCATTGAGTTTACTTAAACTTTCTCCACCAGAACTAGAGCACCTTTTAATTCAAGCTGCCGGCTCTGGCCTAACAGCTACATTTAGCAACAATGCCAGTCTTGCTCCTAATGCCCTTTCACAGCAGGGTACAACTGTGCCAGCTACCGCAGTTCCACATCCCTTTCTGTACCGCAACCAACAAATGATCACACAAGAGCAAGAGGGCTTTGCAGATGGCTTTGTTAAAGCATTAGCAGACCTACACAAACAAAATCAGCTCCTGGGAGCACCAATTTCTCCATCTGCTCTTGCCACATGTTCCCCACCTTACCCATCTCGCTCATTGCACCCAGCTGGAGAAGTGCCAGTCTACACCAATCTTAGCAACTTCAACCCTACAGCAGCTACCACGCAGCTTAGTCCTCCACTCCCACAGCCACCTCCTCCTGCATCCTATACTGGTAATTCTGCCAGTGCCACACCCACAGTACAACTTCACTTTCCTGGACTCAATCGCTTACATACAGTAAGAGGTCCTCTGGATGAACCACAAACAGTACCTGATGTATCACAGTCTGGGGCTTCTGCAGCTGGCGGCGGTGATGCAACCACACCACCTTCACTTTCACCAATCGACCTAGAGACTCAAGAGAGGATCAAAGCAGAAAGGAAAAGGTTGAGAAACCGAATTGCTGCCTCTAAGTGCCGGAAGAGGAAACTAGAACGTATTGCACGTCTTGAAGAGAAAGTTAAAATGCTAAAGTCTCAGAACTCTGACTTAGCCTCTACTGCCAGTCTCCTGAGGGAGCAAGTGTCTCAGCTCAAGCATAAAGTCATGAGCCATGTCACTAATGGCTGCCAGATAGCTGTGGCCAAGGCTTCACCTGGTTCAAAAGCTGATGACAGCTCAAGCTGCTGAAAAAGTTAAGGAGAAATTTTTTTTTAAAAAATATCCTACCAATGCCAGAGATATACTCAAGCAGTAACAGCGGAGCTAGTCTTGTGAAGAGTGGGTTACAGTATTTCCTTAATCTGGATAACTTGCCTTGTTCTATTTTTGTTTCTTTTCCCAAGGCAGGCTGATTGAGATGAAAAATGGGGTCACTAGCAAGTGAAGTCATTTTGATGGAATACTAGAATTGCACACAGCAGATGCACATGCCTTACGACAAGGCTTTATGTTGATTATCCTCTGGTCTGCAACCTCAAGGGCTGCTAAAGAGTTGTCATCAAGTTTACCGTGTACTGAATGATTTTATTTTTCTTCTAGCATGGAATTTTACAAGAAAAAGTAGACCTACAATCTGTTGCAAGGGTATGTTTGCGATAAGCAGCAAACTAATCAAAGGATTACAATTTTTCAATAATACAGAGTGACATTAAACCTGTAAGAATGAGCTTAGACAACCCCAACCCCACCCAGACTTTAACCTGCTGGACCTGTTTGGATGTGTTTCTTTACAAACAGAGCAACTCTAAACTCTATACAAGAATAAAAAGGGATATAAATAAGGTTTATTAGGGCGATCAATAAGCCATTTCTTGTTGGTTTTTGAAAAACAATATCAAGTCCACTTCTTTGAAGCCTGGGTTTGACTGGAAAAGTGGAATGTAAATGGAGTTCTTGCTTATGCAAACTTAACTTTATTGTGCAGTGCCACAACGTTTTTGTTAGGTTCAAATCAGCTATATGATAGAGCAGGTATTTTGAAAAAAGCGGCGTGTGTTACCAGAGAAATTCACTTTTAAGAACTGCCTGGTTTTGTAGTGCAGTGAATTTTTTGATTATGTTTTAATTTTCTTTTAAAGCATTCATTTGAAAATGGTTAACATGCACTCTAAACTTTTGGTTGCACAAATGTAAAAAAGCCTTACCAATATTCTGCAAAATCCTCACATCTGTGAGTCTATAACGAAGATATGGTATATAGGTCATTGGAAAATAATAATTTGACTCATGACAATAGTAACATTGAACCCCATTTCAGGCAAATGTATATCATACCTTCACTGATACCAGCAGATAAGAGTAATAAAAAGTTTGGCAAAAAGTAAGACCATGACATGCCATGAAATAAAAAAAAAATGGACTGGGTGTATGTAATTATGATTTAAATGCATGTCTGGATGGTTAAATAGAGATAAGTGCTAATGCACTTATACAACAAAGAGAAACCAGATATTTTTTTCAAGCATAATAATGAATGCTTTTCAGAAATGAATTTGAAAGTTATTGGAATAATAGATAGCGCTTAGACTGAAACCTATATTTTATTTATTGCGGTCAGTCCTAAGCAAGACACTGAGTATTTTTTGGTCTTAAGCTTTCTGGATATTGCACTAAATGTATTTTGTATACTTAAGTGATGTGTATTACTTGCCAATCAATTTATTTAATGTTTATTTAATTTAGAAAACAGGGGACCATATTGTTATTTTTCTGTCTGTGAGTAAAATGTGGGTTTAAGCACATGAGTTTGAGATCAAAATTCTATTTTAAAGTACTGAAAGAACGTTTGTGATATAAATGTTTACTTCTAAAATGTATGCAGACAGATTCTAGTATTTGTGCAAGTGCACATGACACAAACCTATGCTTTAATCCAGAATGCATAGATCAGTTAAATAAAACAGGGATTTTTAAAATGTGGGTCAGGCCAAAGAACATCCATTGCAGCACCATTCCATTTTATTGAGCATTCTAGAAATTCTAGATTCCTGTAGTTTTTTATATGGTATATTTTCTCATATTTTAATTAATTTATAGACGGTAGTATTTAAAACACATTAGTATAATTCCTACCCAGAAAATGTTAGGTTCCCCTGACCTACAACTATTTATCTGGAATAGTTTTAAACACTCTGAAATTGGATATGTTTCCATGCTATATATTTATTTTCTAAATATAAATGTCATTGTATTTTTGCTAGAATGGAAATGTGTGTATATATAAAGCTGTCTGGACATTGCACATTGTATTCGATTTGCAATTGAGACGTAAATGCCCATAGAATGAGAGGGAAAAGCTTGTGTATTAAGAAACATAGCTTTGAGTTCCCTTAGCTTATTCCAACTGCCTTTTGATTTATTTTCCTTTTATGCTGTGGGCATTGAAATTCTATTTATTTATTGAAACTTCGACTTTTTTGGGTTTAAGTCGAGACCTCTATTTTTGTAATAAATTTGTTTTAATAGGCTAACTTTATAAGAGAGGAACAAGTGGTACCTCTTTTTGCCTCTGGTACCTCTTGTAATGTGTACATTCCAGTTTGCTGTGCAGTACTGTATGTCCTTTAGATTACATAGCAGTACTTTAAAAAAAGGTGAAAGGTTAAGGGCTCACAACTCTTTTTGATCACACTTTGTTTCATTGTAGGCATTTGGGGGAAAATAAATGTGTATTTATTGGAGAAGATGTGATGACATTTCTTGCAGTCATCATTTGAAATTAAAATTGCCAACATATTAGTTCCCTTCTTTGGGAGGTTTGCTGTTGTGAGCTAGGATATTGTGTAATTGTGATATATGTACTATGCTACACAAACAAAGGGAAGTTAGACATGTTTTGTGTTCTTTCATGATACATGGGTTCTTTTTCGCACAATGGTGTTATGAAAGAAAAGTTTGTGTATTCAATGTTGTGTATGTATGTGCGTGTGTTTTTTAATGGAAATATACAGTGGCTTGTGATGCTTTCTATACTCCTCCCTGGCTCACTCTATGTTTACCTATAGTGTCATTTTGTTATCTCTTAAATTTGGTGAGTAAAAGCAATCTGTTATGTAGTAGATGTTAAGAACTATTTTGGCACTTGTGTTGTGCTTGAGATCACTCGTTGAGCTTGTACACCTCTTACCACGCTTTTTAGTAGTAACACACTTTAAAGAGCAGTAGTATTTTGATTTCTTTACAAGTTGCTGTTTCACTCCTAATTATATTCTCTATTGTAATAGTAGTAGTGGTGGATTCTGGAGGATCATATACAAGCGTTTGTGTGATTTGTATGAGACAAAGTGGTCTGTCATACTGTCAGGGCAGTACAATCATGTGTTGATAATTAAAGGAATTTAGCCATTGTATGTCTGTCTCGTAACCTTTTTAAGAGAACCATAAAAAAAAAGGAAAGTTACGTTTCTGTTGTGTGTAGCTTGTCTGACAGCTGCTGAGTGGACTCATGGGGTCAGTGCCACATTTCTGCATATTTTTCCTAGGCAATGATAATGGCATTGCTTATGCAGATCTCTGTTTATGGGAAGCCCAAGCCAAATTATTATCCCTCTTCAGATATCCTCTTTAATGAGAACTCCACCAAAGTTTTTGAAGTGGACAGTTGTGTGAGAGAACAAAAAAATGATTTTCCTGTTCCTCTAGTCACAATTGATATGTCAGTTACCAAGCACTTCAGCTTTCAGCCTTCTGTGCCTATAGAGGATGAGCAGCTTTTAAGCTGGCCATAGACGGTTAGTTTTTGTTTGTTCAGCGAGCAGGCTGAAAGAAAAAAAAAAAAAACTAGCAGTTTCCTCCATCCACACAAATAAGGTGGAAGAAGGAATCTCCACCTGCCGAGACCCTGTATTCTGACAGCGTGAACTGCCACTGTCAGAATACAATGATCAGTGGCTACAGCTGCTGGTTGAGAAGTTTCCCAGGATAACCCTTCAACAGAAGTCGATCAAAAAATGTACTTCTGTCACGCAGGTATTGCCACACACTGATCAAAATTCAGCCAGTCCTTGTTGAGCTGTTCGAAGGTTGATCAGTGTTTAGCCAGCTTTAATATGTTTGTTTGCCTCAGATTTGTCATTGGTGGGATTTTGTTTTCCACTAGCTTCAGGATATATGAGAAAGTTGCAGCTTTTTAACAGATGTCAATACCTACTAAAGGAAAATTAACTAAAACTTTAGGCTTTAGATAAATGGCTAGTCTATTAGAAGCAGAAAAATGTTTTGAATAGTTGCCAGGGCATTGAATGTACAGTTGGCTGCGTTTATCTCTTAGGGACTCTCATGTTGGGGAAGGGGGGGAGGTGGCAGGAAACATTGGAGCCCAAAGCTATATAGGAGATCTATGGGACAAAGGCAGAGAAATGTTCCCAGTTTCTATGGCTACCTTGGGTATTGCAAAAAAAAATAAATAACAGGCTACAGAAGAAATTAGAATTCAGACAAGATTTTGCACTCTTAAGCCTCCAATTTCAAATTTTTATTACATTGGTGTATTTATTTTTTGTATGCATATATTTACATTGTATGTCCTTTAAGAAACTACAGATCCAAAGTTTCATGCATGCAATAGTTATGTACAACTATTTTTTTGCAACTTAAGTGTACCCCTGTAGTAACTTAAGCTCGTCATAGATGGATTGAAATTTGGTCGGTTCAGTATAGACAAGCTGAATTTTGATCCGTCTGTGACTATTCCTGCTCGACAAAAGTCAATCTAAGGATCAATTTTTGTCAAATGGGATGTTGGAAATTTTAATTCTATCCACAGCTGCAGCCACTTGGAGGAGTCCTCACTGCTAGAAAACAATAGTACAGCAGAAAGGATTCCTCCATCTGCTTTGCTTGTGTTGATGGGGGGAATTGGGGAGTCTATTTTGTTTTTTGTTTTTTTTTTATCAGTCCTGTGACTGAAAAAAACAACCCATCTATGGCCAGCTCTAGGACCATAGTCAGACCCCTTCTCTGGGTAGCAGGTGCCTAGATATATTTACAGCCTCTTTGCAGAATGCCCCAGTTGCCTAAAACCTGAGTTCTCTCTTAAGAAAACTGAACTGGTGTATGGTTGTAGAGTTCTCTTGCTCCTTCCAAATACCTATGCCTATAAGCCATTGACACTACCTGTCACATTCCTGGCAAATAGGCACGGCACGTGGGAAGGGATATGGCTGCTAATTGCTTTTTAAAGCACCCTGGCTACTGGGTCACTTTAGTAAGAAGATAAAAAAAAATGTGTACAGACACACAAAGATACCTGCTACCCAAAGAAGAGCTATGTTTGGTTACTTTTTCCTTTTTGTTTAAAAGCAAGGTTCTCAAATGTATAATGAAATCCTATTAGCAGGACAAATTTTGTAGATTTACTTTCAGGGACTCAGACAACTTGACCACTGATCCACATAATTGTTAGATTTGTCTGTGTTCTTGCAGGGAGAATTGCAGAACACGCAGAGAAAGAGGCATGTTATGCCCCGTACAGACGATCAGACTTTCCGACAACAAAACCGTGGAATTTTGTTCGAAGGTTGTTGGCTCCAACTTGTCTTGCATACACACGGCCACGCAAATGTTGGCTAACAATTACGAACGTGGGAACGTGGTGACGTACAAAATGTACGACTAGCCGAGAAAAAGGACGTTCAATAGGCAGTGCGGCTTCTTCTGCTTGATTCCGAGCATGCGTGAACTTTTGTGCGTCGGACTTGTATACACACGATCGGAAATTCCGACAACAAAGTTTTGTTGGCGGAAAATTTGAGAACCTGCTAGCCAACATTTGTTGGCGGAAAGTCCGACAACAAATTTTCGATGGAGCATACACACGGTCGGACTTTTAGCCAACAAGCTCACATCCAACATTTGTTGGCGGAAAATCCAATAGTGTGTACGGGGCATTAGAGTCTTATTTGCAAGTGAATTAAAGATAGCCAAACCCAATAACAAAAATGTAATATACTGAAGCTTAGCAGTCATAAATGTGGTGTCTCAAACCAGCATAGAAGTTCTAAATCTTTTCTCGGTACATAAAAGGTAACGTAGAACAGGTCAAAAAGCATCTATTTTAAAGATGACATTAGGCTAATACATATTGAGCTCATATTTAACACAGGTAGTTTTAATTCTATTTGCCTAATTTAAATAGTTTATTTTCTATAAGCAGGGCTTATAGGTGTCACAATTTATTTACAATGATTTCTGCCTGAATAAAAACTGAACCTGCACCACGAAAATTTTAAGCGATGGGGGTTAAGGCAAACTGTAATGCCCCTGAATTGAGTGCCCATGCACACCAGCACATTTTAAAGATGCATAATTTATAATATACATTTTTGCACATTTTTTTTTCAGGTGACTTTCACGCTCAGTTCACATTGGTGCGATGCGGGAAACCCTACAAATACCACTGCGGGTTCCCGCATCGCACCTGACTCGCAGGCAATTCACACTGCCTTTATGCGAACCGCTGGGATTGTCAATACAAAGTTAATGACACCCCCAGATCGGTTCCCATATCGCAGTGCGAAATGTCAATTTGGACAGGAATCGGATCGCATGGGTGTGAACACATGCGATGTCAGACAGCGCACCAATGTGAACCAAGCCTCAATGAATTTAGGTTTAGATTTTTTCCTGGGAAAATCGATTGACAAAACATCTACCTGTTTTGCATCACACTACCATACTGCAGAGACCTGCCACTACCTTCTCTACCAATCAGCCAATGAGTGAATGTTGTGTATTGAAAAATATTTGTTCCTTTTTTTGGAACAATCCATCACCACTTGCACAGAGATTTTAGAACAAGCTAAAAAAAAATCTGTGTGTAATAGGCACTTCTGACTTAGATTTGCACATATCACCTTCCATTTACCCCTATATGCCATGTTTACAGGGGTTTTGCACCCCGGGTTTTTACTTTTTTCATATTTATGCTAAAGTACATAAAACCACACATGAAATGTGTTTATAGTGTCAGTGTTTGATGTGCTTTTGACAATTAATACGTTTGAGAACAGCTCTAGAAGAAAACATTTAATTACCGTAATTGAAATTAACATCCTGAAACAATCTTGTCAGTTGTATTTCCGAAACAATCTTTTCTTGTTGCCGCCAAGGGTACGGTTATAACTCTCCCAAACAATTGGACTGCTGTAGGGCCCAGAAGGTAATAGATTTTATCTACAGTTGCATTATCCTAATATATATGACAAAGGCTTTTAAGAATCTCTACAATTGCTGTATCGCCAAAGGAATTGCTTTCAATATATTGATTAGAATAGGGTATTCCTTAATGATTTTGCCAAAGGACCCAATCACACACAGTTTACAACCTTGGTGGGGACAGTCTACTGATCCACACATATGTTTGCTATAAATCTAAATAGTTTCTTTTATTCATATGGTATGATACTAGATATTTGATATTGGATTAAAGATGCATGCATTCATCATCTTTGTGACCCCTTAGCTTACAAGCATGTTTTTTTTGTAGTCTGTGAGGAAACCGACAAAATGAAATGTATCGCTTTATTATACGGTCTCTAGCACTAGCATCTTTACCATGTCTAAAGAAAATTACATTTTTCGATAAGAAGTCATGAGACACTTGTTGTCACTGCGGTAAGTACCATTTTGGTAGTCTCTAGGTACCGTACTGTACATGAGTTCTGGACATATCAGAAAATATTTGACAGGTTTTTTGTTTTTTTCAACCAATATGGATAGTGCTTATAAATTATTTCCACATAAATAAGTATGTGAGGCGTGGCTTATCTCTGTTTAAAGCAGCCCAATGCAAACCGTGCAAGTGAGGATTGAATGGTATAGCAGTTAGAGTAAGCATCCAGCACTTGTTCTTCTGCTTAGGTCCACATTGTCTTGTAGTCCACATCACTGTGTGACTGTGAGGTGGCCAGGAACAAGTTAACACTGAGCAGCATTTCCAATTCTTCGACCCAACTATGGATGATACTTTTAGTGTCACCCATCATTTAGAAACAGGAGTGGGTTGGATTAAACTCTGGAAGAACAGTGTGTGTTTAGGCACTGTCACTTGAATGGCACTGCTCTGGTGCCATGAGGAATCGTAATCTAAAAGGTACATTTTCTTCTTACTGGTTGCTCTTTCACATTAAATTGCAGTGATTGATCCCTGTTAGACAGCCGAGTTTTCAATTTTTTAAGTATAGGTCCTATTTAATCAATAGAAATCAATGGCAATGACCCCACAATTGTATGGCCTGCCAGACCAAATTGATGTTGGTTGGTAAAAATGTGTTGTGCTTGTTCTTTGTCTCTGTTTCCCAGATTGCAACGTGATTGCATTTGAATTTAGCTTGTAAAACAATTTTGTTCCTATATAGATAACTTTTTATGGTTTTTGATGTACCCGAACCATGACAGGACATTGTTTAATTGCACATTTCCAAGGTATAATGCCATACATATCATAGTGGGAAAGAAAAGGAAATTAGGGATATAGACCTGAATGGTTAGCAGCTAGATATTCAAAATCCAACATCAAGATTCAAATGCTAGTTGGCATAAGCCAACTAATCCACTTACCACCCTCAGGGATACCACTTTTAATGCTGAAGAGGGTTATGGGTTGATATTTCCTGCTTAATTGACCCAATTGCAGTAATAGTTATCTGATTTCCCTATTAGGGAAGTGATGTCATACAAGTTATGTGCCATTGTGCTGTGCCCGGCATGAACTAGTAAGTGGCCCTTTTAATCACTTTAACCACTTGTTGACCGCTGCACGCCGAAAAAACGTCGGCACAATGGCAGCAGTGGGCAAATGGGCGTACCTGTACGTCCCCTTTAATTAGTGGGCGCTCTGCGGGACCTGCGGACTCTATGTCCTCCTGTTTCCCGGCGATCGCGTCGCAGAGCGCGTAAACAAGGCATTTCCCCGTTCTGCCTTGTGACATGACACAGTTCTGCTCCCTGTCATCGGGAGCAGTGATCGCTGTCATGTCAGTGATAGCCCATCCCCCCCACAGTTAGAATCACTCTCTAGGACTCACTTAACCCCTTCATCGCCCCCTAGTGGTTAACCCCTTCCCTGCCAGTGTCATTTACACAGTAATCAGTGCATTTTTTTTTAGCAATGATCGCTGTATAAATGACAATGGTCCCAAAATAGTGTCAAACGTGTCCGATGTGTCTGCCATGATGTTGCAGTCACGATAAAAATCGCAGATCGCTGCCATTACTAATAAAAAAAAAAATTAATAATAAAAATGCCAAAAAAAAAAGATTTTGTAGATGCTACAACTTTTGCGCAAACCAATCAATATACGCTTATTGCGATTTTTTTTTTTTTTTTTACCAAAAATATGTAGAAGAATACGTATCGGCCTAAACTGAGGGAGAAAAAATGTTTTTATATATTTTTGGGGGATATTTATTATAGCAAAAAGTAAAAAAAATTGTTTTTTTTTCAAAATTGTCGCTCTTTTTTTTGTTTATAGCGCAAAAAATAAAAATCGCAGAGGTGATCAAATACCCAAATACCACTAAAAGAAAGCTCTATTTGTGGGAAAAAAAGGACGTCAATTTTGTTTGGGTGCAACGTCACACGACCGCGCAATTGTCAGTTAAAGTGACGCAGTGCCGATTAGCAAATAGTGCTCTGGTCAGGAAGGGGGTAAAATCTTCCGGGGCTGAAGCGGTTAAACAGTACATCGAGTCAATCAATTAGCCAAAAAAAGTGAATTGCTGATTTTCACACAACTGAAAATATACCGCTGGATTCACAGTTTTGAAGCACAGAAATTGATTCACTCATCCCTGCAGTTTTGTATAAACTTGTAATTTAATTTTTCCAGACCCTTACAATTAACTTTTTTTTTTTTTTTTATGTTCATATCCAATTTAAGAAAAGAAAAAAACATAATCTGGTTAAGGGAACACAGTTTTCACAGCTGGAGTAGAAATATACAATTCCAGGAAGAAATTAGGTCACAAATTCTCTAAGCATTACCCGCATTTGAGTACTGGATTCTTGGCAGTAATCAAAAGAGTTTAAATATTTTGAGTATGGACATTTACCCATTTTCATAAATCTGTCAGGGATTATAAACAATGAGTATATACTGTATAATGTGTCAATCCCTATATTGTTCTCAGAATGTCACCTTACCTGGACCATAACAGCTGGATCACAGCCAGCTGAAAGAACAGCACAAAATCTATAAAAAAGGGATGTTGGGTAGCTGTATCAGTTCCTCTTTCCCCAAGACTCAGAGAGGAGTTGGAGCAATACTTTTAGCAATTAAAACATAGATTAGCTTCTTTTTTTTTTTTTTTTTTCTTAATTCAAAGAGTCAATACCCGACGTTTAAAATAAAAGTGTAATTTGGATTCAACTGTTTACAATATGATACTGTTTGGAGGAATTTTCTTACATCGATGGTTAAGCAACACTTAGTATGCAACATATTTGGATGATATATATTATGTTCCTGTTAAACTAATAGCAGTTTAATGAATCTCTTGTCTGGAAACACATTTTGAAAAAAGTTCTGAGATACAGAAAAAAGATAAATATAACTTCTTGGCGCCATCAGACACAAACTTTGATAGGAATTCTTTGCTATGTTGAAGCCTATGTCACATGGGTGGTATGCATATTACATTTGATAAATAGGGACTTATTTGATAAATGGGGAATTCTTTTTTTTTTTTTGGCATGCAGTATTCCAGATTACTCCTCCCATGTCAGATCATATTTTAGCAAAGTTACTGTAAATCAAATTTAACTCAGGTGTATGGTGGAAACATTTGTTAAAGGGGTGCCATTTACCAACACTATTGCCGTGTACACATGAGCGGACTTTTCAACAGCAAAGGTCCGACAGAACGAATCTGCCAGACAATTTGATTGTGTGTGGGCTTCATCGGACCTTTGCTGTCGAAAAATCAGACAGACTTTAGATTTAGAACATGTTTCAAATCTTTCCGACGGACTCGAGTCCGGTTGAAAAATCCATTCGTCTGTATACTAGTCCGATGGACAAAAAAGGACACAAGGGCAGCTATTGGCTACTGACTATGAACTTCCTTAATCTAGTCCCTTCATACGTCATCACGTTCAAACCAACGGACTTTCGAACGGACTTTAGTCCGTTCGTTTGTGGTCAAGTCCAGTCATTCGAAAGTCCGTAGTAACTCCGTCGAAAGTCCGTTGGAAAGACCGTCGGACCTTTTGATGCTGAAAAGTCCGCTCGTGTGTACGCGGCATTAGAAATATGAGAACAAGCTTATACAATCCAATCAATTTCTATTCAGTCTCGCAGGCCCCTATATTACATAGTTTTTAGGAGATGTAAAGGAGATTATACAATCAGATTGCATAGTGCAGGGCCTTCACTTCCTTTTCCAGATATTCAACAAGAAGTTAAGCGGAATTCTCCAAAAATTAGGGGAATTCCAGCTTAGACAGTGTTCCCCAAAACAGGTGTACCCCTCGGAAGATTTACCCTTACCTTTTGTTATGGAGACAACTCTAAAATTTTGGATTTCCCCTCACTTTGTTTCTCTGTGATACCCCAGCACGGATAGAGGGGAGAATCTCCCCAGTAGGGACGCAGACAGCAATAAAAACCTGATATAGCAACTAACCCTTCCTCTTTCTATGTAAAACAAGCAAACAAAAAAAAAAAGATCAGTTTGTCTAGAGGTACATTTTAAAGAGCAGCAGATGGAGGGGATATAGCTGCAGTTAAGTAGAAAACATCACAAGGTCTGCATTAAGACATGCATATTTAGAACAATGCTGGTAGGACCAGGGTCAGTTTAAGTGAATTATGAAAAGCTTAACTTATTTAGAGAACCTTTGTTTCCATTAATTCCAGACAAAAGATCCTAAACACGTATTTGGGCATTTTGCGGTTGATTTACTAAAGGCTTATGTGCTGTTCAATTTGGAAGGGAATGTTCACTTTGCAAGGGAATCTTTCCTTAGCCTAGTGAATGTGGTCGATATTCACTTTGCAAAGAATGCACAATAACGTGCAAGGATGTGCTTGCACATGATTGGATGATGGAAGTCACCAAAGCTTCACCTCATTCACTAAGCTAAGGGAAAATTCCCATGCAAAGTGAACAGCCTGTTTAGCTTTAGTAAATCAAAACCTTTGTTTTTGCATTCCAAATTCAAAATGAAGTTTATGGTATATTTGTGTTTTTAGAGTGAATGAATTTGTATTATAATTTTAACATTGGTAAGCTGTAAAATACACCAGCATTCTAACAATAGCTTTGTGATGTTTCAGAGAAATCTTAGTTCATGGTACTCTAATGCCCTGTACACACGATAGGATTTTCCGATGGAAAATGTGTGATAGGGCCTTGTTCTTGGAAATTCCGACAGTGTGTAGGCTCCATCACACATTTTTCATAGGAATTTCCGACACACAAAGTTTGAGAGCGTGTGTACACAAATCCGACGCACAAAGTGCCACGCATGCTCAGAATAAATTAAGAGACGAAAGCTATTGGCTACTGCCCCGTTTATAGTCCCGACGTACGTGTTTTACGTCTCCGCGTTCAGGACGATCAGATTTTCCGACAACTTTGTGTGACCATGTGTATGCAAGACAAGTTTGAGCCAACATCCGTCGGAAAAAATCCATGGATTTTGTTGTCGGGATGTCCGATCAATGTCCGACCGTGTGTACAGGGCATTACACATTAGATGGTTATTATCAAAGTTGGATATTTATTGGGGGGGGGGGTTGAGAATTGGTTGGAAATTCCAGGCAAATGCTTTTCTGTAGTGCAAGCAGATACACAACTTTGCATCCTAGTTGGATATTTGTAAAAGTATAAAAAATATTTTGTGATGGTTAGCCAACTTTTGATGATCACCCTCATCCAGTGTATATATGACTACCTTTAAGGATTTGTGATCTGTCTCTCAGGCACCAAAAAAAAATAGACTGTAAGCTCCTGTGAGCAGGGAAACCGTGCCTAAACAATTCCATATACAGCAAAAAATGCGCACAACATACAAAAATATATAGTTTTTATGAAATATGTTTACCATTTGAATACATATTATAACTTTGAACAAATATGGAGAATTCCAGCATTTGCTTTTCAAGATTGTTAACCCATCTCAGCAGCTGTTTATTTGACTTCAAACTGTGGGGTGTGGTTATTGCTGTCTGTTCTGAAGTGAAAATAAATATGTCACCACTCTTGCGTTTTTCTACTCATTACATTGAGCATTCCATTTTCTATATGTCCTTATGTTGAACATTGACATTGTCTTAAAAGATAACAACACTTTGTAAATAAAATATGTTGGTTTTAATCTATACAAACAGTATAAAGTCTTGTAGACAAACAGTTAATGCCTACATGTTTCACAGGATTATCGCATCTTCAGGAGTATTTATAGAAGAAGCTGTAATCCTGCGAAACATGTAGCGAAGAACTGGCTAATTATTGTCAAGATTACATCATCTGATTGAGGGCACTATAAGTCTCATTATCACATAGCAGTCCAGTTTTGAGAGAGTCATAATAGGATTTTTATTTTTTTTTAGGCATGAACTGTTTGTCTACAATATTTTATACTGTTTGTATAGATTAAAACCTATATATTTAATTTACAAAGTGTTGCTATGTCTATGGTGGTACCATGAAAGTCCATTCTGCCTCAACCACACTTTTTAGTATATAGTATTTTGAAACGCAGGTAACTTTTTATGTACAACCACTTTTTAGCACAATAATGCTACATCTCCAACTGTTTTTTAGAGATTTCCTTTGCTTCCTTTTGTATCAACAAACTTTCCAAATTATTATTCATATTCTTGTATTTCATTTGGAGTATGGGCCCCCTTTTCACATACAAGAAGTTATGAAACAGGAATGATGGGATTCAGAAAAGAGGTTGTTGCATAGATATATCAATATGTTTGATCATATGATCCAGTTACTGTGATAGATAGAAAATTCCATGAAAACTGCCTGCTCTGGTTTTGTCAGTTGGATATATGCATGCTGTCTCTTTGATACATCATGAATAACTGAAAGTGAAAGCAAGGCAAAGCATAGTGCATTCCTTTTTGAACAAATATTTTAAAGGAAACCTTTTTAATAAAAATATGGGGGTTTCTATTGTGACCTCCTCCTTAAAATGTTAGTTGACTGACACTCCTGTTTACCCTCTGGCTTGAAATAATTTTTAGGGCTCTTTTACACAGTCATTAAAAATAGGCAGTTGGATCACATTTTTAATGCTTCCTGAACGCCTATCAATGCCACTCAAAAAATTGTTACAATAGGGAACGGATGGAGGCGTTCACACTGCAGTGTTAGCATTGCTAAGAGGCAAAAATAATGCTGCCTGCAAAGTTTAGCAACCATTGGCCCTTTGCAACTGCCTCCATTTACTTCTTTTGAAACACACCACAACCACACCTTAATAGCGCCTATGGCGCTTACAGTGCATGTACAGTGCGGTCGCAAAGCATCAAATATGGGGGCTTCCATTGTGACCTCCTCCTGAACATTTTAGTTGACTGACACTTCTGTTGACCCACTGGCTTCAAATAATTTTTACGGCTCTTTTACACAGTCATTGGATCGCATTTTTAATGCTTCCTGAACGCCGCATCAATACCACTCTAAATTGTTACAATAGGGAGCGGATGGAGGTGTTCACACTGCAGTGTTAGCTTTGCTGCGAGGCAAAAATAATGCTGCCTGCAGAGTTTAGCAAGCGTTGGTGCTTTGCAACTGCCTCCATTTACTTCTATTGAAACGCACCACAACCACATCTTAAATGCGCCTATGGCGTTTACAGTGCCTGTACAGTGCAGTTGCAAAGCGTCAAAAGTGATTATGTCCCATTTTAGCCTTGTAGAAAAAAAACACACACACACAGGGCAATTGAGAAGTGTAGTCTGACGCAACATGAACACTTGTATAACACATCCTAAATGCTCAGTAACACTATAGGTATAGGTGTGTTAATGCTCTTTTAGGCTGCTTTAAAATTTAACGCAAGTTTTCAAGAGCCCTTAGTAACGAACCCAAAGCAAGTATGCATATCAGGAAAATGTTTCAGCAAAGTCAAAAGATCATTATGCTTCACTGCAATAGCTCAGCCTGCCTGTTTATCCATATTTATGCAGAAATTGTGGTGTTTTCAGTGGCTCTGACCAGATCCATAGACTTGCATGGTGAAAAGAAAAAGTAAAGCACATGGGTTGTGTAGCACTGCAAACCACGAAGCAGAGCCTGTATATGTAATGAGGAACTATGACTATGCCCATGCACATGCACATGTATAATTATCAAAGCTACAAGGTATATAAAGTATTAACAAACACTGATAATATTGTTTGCATGGTGCTGTTCTTTAATATGCATGTCTAGAGGGGAAAAAAACATCTAAACTATTTAATTTATTTCACAAAGGTTTCATTGTTTTTTTCAAAGAAATACAATGTACAGAGAGTGAAGGTAAAGTAAAAAAAAAAAGTGCAAGTACAGAGTCAGGGTGAGGCGTACAATAGAAAGGAATTCCCGTTATTACAATAAAGAGCACCAGCAGAAACGAGCTACATGGTATAACAAGGTTACAGTGACTAATAATCATGGTGGAGACAACATGTGTAGTATAATGGCCCAAGGGGGTTGCTGTTCGCTGGAATAATGGACAAAAAAAGAAGGAAGAGGGATAGATGTGATTGAAGCATATAGAGGAAGCCAAGAGAGAAACGGGGGACAGTGAGAAGTAGAGAAGGTTTGCCTGGGAGAATAGAAAAGAAGGAATCAGGGGGGGGGTTCTCTCGTGGTCCAGCCAGGAGGCCATCTCTACATATAGCTGGGGGTATTCAAACGGAAAGCAGGGTGTGGTCAAAGTATTTAATTTAAATTGAATATATAAGCATACAGGTCAAGTGAGCCTATAGAATATCAGGAGAATAATTCGAGAATTTGGGATGATGGTTTTGCTCCCCCCCCCTTAAACTTGAAAATAAAACTGTCACAAACCTTTCCATATTCAAATCTAGTACATGGGGGGAGATGTTGAAGTTATCTTGAGTGAAAGCTCAAAATGATTGGCAGATCATAAGCAGCTGTCAGTATTGTTATAGGCAACTGAGGTTATATACAGGAAATGTTGGTCATAGTGCCCCTCTCACAGTGCCGGGACAAGGTCAAACAGCGCCCAGGGCGAACATGACGAGCTGTGCCCCCCCCCGACCAATTATCTTACACATACCTGATCATAACTACATATAGAGTGCAGAGGTCAGGATTGGATAAATTACAAAGTACAAGGATCAGGAGCAAAGATAATGTACAGTGTGCAGGAGTCAGGAAAGGAAAACACACAGAGTGCAGAGGTAAGGTGTATGTACAGCAATATACAATGTGCAGGAGTCAACAGCGGTAGAGTACAGAGACCAGGAGTATATACACTCTAGTGCATAGCAGTACCCCCCTATAAATTATATCAAATTTACTGTATGTGTCATCAAATATAACCAAGTGAATTATATATATATCACATGAATATAGAACCAAAATACCAGTGCTGCAAACAAAATTGTGAGGGGGCGAATCCCAGACTCCCAGTGCTGTAAGTAGAATACCAAAACATATAATGCGAACAACTCATAAATATTCAATTACATATCACATGTATGTGGGACCAAAGTCCCTGTGCTGCAAAAACATTTTGTGAGGGAGTTAAGACCACACTCCTGGTGCTATAAATAAAAAAATTAAATACTATAACATATAATGTGAATAACTCTCAAATAACTCTAGTCAAATTCTTATGGTTCATTTGCACACAATTTGGGGTTGGAGTTACTACCAAACTCCCAGTGCTGCAAATCAAACACTGTGCAAAGTACTTTAAAGTGCACTATAAACAAACAGTCCACTAGAGAGCAAGTGCTCTTGTGCACATTGCTGGATCGAGAGCACGTGGCCGACAGATTCCTCCATCCACACAAGTGGGGTGGATGTGGGAATTCCCCCTTACTGGGACATTGTATTCTGACAGCAGGGACGCTTCCCTATCAGAATACACTGATCAGCACTGCAGCCGTTTGGCTGAAAACAGCTAAATTGAACAAGGATTTCCAGCAGAAGCGGATATAACAATCGGTTTCTGCCTAACGGAGAGGGTTACACATTGATCAAAATTCAGCCCTCCCATTGAACCAGATGAATTCTGATCAGTATACCCAGTTTTACCTTGTCCTTTGCTGCTCCCTGCAGTGCTGTTACAGGTCCCCTGCAGTGACAGTGGTCACACTCCAGCCCCCACTTTGCACCATACAGGGTTAATCTTCCTGTAGATGTGATGATGTAGGGAGGGGGAGAGCACTAGAGCTGGCTGAAGCATAGAATCAGGTAGGTAAAAAAAGACTATACCCCTTTCTCCCCCCTCCCCCCACACTGCAAGAGTGGACTTTCTTGGAGTTGGACTGGGATAAGAAATCCCATCCTTTACTGTGTAATGCTTATATTCTTCAATAGATTAAGAATTAGTGTGACATTTCAGGTGCTACATATATGTAATCCACATACACATTATATCTTCTAAAAAGAATAATTTTTAATAAGATATAATGTGTATGTGGATTACATATATGTAGTTCCTGAACAGTCACAATAATTCCTAACCTGTGAGTAGAAATGTACTTTCACTTTCAATAAACCTGCAGTGAAAAGTACAGAGCACGTTTATATCACAGTATGGAATGCAGAGCAGTCAGGACTCACAATAGAAGAAGATCCAGTCTGTCATCTGTGATTTACTCATCTCCACCCTGCTCTGGAGGAGGTCTCTGCTGTGTGCTGGGCGGGACCCAAAGATCGATGCTGCAGTGTGAGCTTCTCTTCCTGCTCCGCCCACATACACTTCCGCTGGGACTGTACCAGCTCAGATCTAGGGGGGGGAGGACTCATAGGAACTCAAGAAGGGAGCCTGGAAAGGGGTGTATTTGCGACCGCAAGCAGGGACGCATAATTATTGATTTAGGCAGGCAACAGGGGCATACAAGTGTCACAGCTACATTTTGTGGACAGATTTTTCTCCTCACAACCTAGCGCCCCCCCCTCCCCCCACACTGCGCCCAGGGCAGAAGCCCCGCCTGACCACCCCTTGTACCGGCCCTGCCCTCTCAGCTCCAGAAGATCCCTGTTGGTCAATGAAGCCCTCTACCAAATTAGACAAAAATTGGATGGTCAATCTGTGAAGGAAAAGTCAAGATCTGCATATATCTTCAGCTGGCTATATCTCTGGGTTTATCAAGATCTAAAAGTTAAGAGGATTAGGTCAGCACACATCATAAAGCGTAACACAGCATACAAATTTAAATAACCAACTGGGTTCTTGAACACTTTACCAGTGTATCCTCCTATACAAGTAATAAATACTGAATGAGGGAGCACTCCATATAAATGCAATTGCATATTTTGTTTATGTAAACAGAAATCTATTACATCATCATACAGTTAGATGGTGGTTTATCATACAATGATCCACAGGTTGCAATGTGTCAAGGTATATCAAAACAATAGATCAGTGAGCACCTCGCAGGGGGAAAGCAAGAAAGTGACAAGGGAAACACCTGCCACATGCCTGGTGAAGGCTGAGTAGCTAAGGGGGCTCCTCTTGCATCTCCTGCCCAACACTCCTGAAGATAGTGACAGAGTATGAGGACACAGAGTGGCACAAGTGCCAGAGTTTGCAGCCCAAGCCGGATCAGTGTTGCAGCCAGATGAGTGGAACTGGGAGTTGAAGATTACCGGGCACAGGGACAACATGGTACCAGATCAGGAGGCAAAGGCAGAGTCCAGGAAACAAGCCAAGGACAGTAACAGCTGGGCAGATAAGCTACAAGGCAGTGTCCAGAAGAGTCCAACAGAAGGTAAGCTGGGTCACACATAGGCAGAATCAGCAGGTAAGGTCTCGGGTAAACAAAGACAAGCTGATGACCACTGAGCACATTCCTTCCGCAGTGCTTTAATTTACATAGGGCACTAGGCACCAAAGCCAGTGTTGAACATGCACTCTAATTTTTGTGCAAGCTAACACACATACGTTAATGCACCTCCAGCATTTCCCTTATTCAGAGAGGCGTGGGCATTGTAATGTGCATGGAGATATGCCTGCACTGGTTTCCTTCTGCAGCTGAGAATCTGTTCTTCCTTAAAGGAAAATTACAGACAAAGCTTGTTTGGCTGTACTTCTCTTGTGGATCACAGGAGTGCAGTTCACTCTGCACCCTGTGACCCATTTTCAGCAGACGGCGGGCTAAATCTGATATCACAGAGCCGGTCCAGGCTCAGGAAGACCATCGCGAAGACCATCGCGACCATATGGTCAGGATCCGCCCACATGCCTGGATCGGCTCAGCCTCTCAGCGAGAGGCTGAGAGCCCGAGCTGGCCGCTCCAGCCCCCTCCACAGCCCAGTGCTCCAGTGAGCGTCTCCAGCTCTCTGTTTACCGAGCTTTGAGAACCGATCGGTGGTGTTTGATTGCTTTGTTTTCAGTGTTAGAGCCGGCGGGGGACAGATGCAGCATTGGACAAATGCATCCATCTAGGCATGATTCCAACAAAAAAAGAAATCCCATACTTTTCTTTTAACAACACCAAGCAACCCCACCATAACATGTCTTACAAAATCATGTGCTACAAGAGTGTGACCCTGGTGAATAGATGGGAGAAGGAGAGTACAATGTTTCAGGGGCCAAAAAATCCTTTCTCAAGGGACAATCAACCTACCTGGTGCCAGGCTAACTATTTGTAGGCTAGAGACACCCAGTAATGCTTCTCCGTGAAATGATGTGGCCATGAAGTCATTTATGGTCCACAGGGCTCCTAGAAATTTCCAGCCATGGATGTATAAACTAGAAACCTTACAGCCTCAGGTGTATTCCAGCATCACAGACAGATCACCAGATTACCAACAATAGGGACTAGGTGCTCTGGAGGTGAAGCAATGTCTTTATGAAAACCTAAAGTACTGAGCAGGCAGGCTGCACTCACTTTATGCATTTCACTGCTAAAGGAGATTATACTGAGATGTGAAGACTACTATTTCTGACCTGCTCCTGAAAATTATAG
The DNA here is from genome assembly GCF_042186555.1 of Aquarana catesbeiana. Lineage (NCBI taxonomy): Eukaryota > Metazoa > Chordata > Amphibia > Anura > Ranidae > Aquarana > Aquarana catesbeiana. The sequence continues at coordinate 492,159,018 of NC_133324.1, read as the reverse complement.
CTGCCTGTCTGACTCTGGCTTCAGTATTTTCTGAGTCACTTACCTAGAGCAAGGATACAACCAGTGAAGTCAAAATTCCTGATATGCTTACTTATTCCAGGTCAGTGACTTAGAAAATATTGAAGCCAATGGATCAGCATGATAGCCAGACAACTAGACATTTCAGAAGAAAAGATTAGTAGTGACTCACCTTGCCTTTGCTTCTGCTCTGTTCAGCAAAGAAAACACAAAGTCCTTTGGTTATGGAGGGGCATGTGACTTACTCCATGTGACAAGACTGGTGTAGGTTGATTGGCCCACACACAGTAATCTCTTACTGACACTGATATCTCTTTCTTTATTCCTAGCAGCTGAATGGAGTGATGGTAAATTAGGGTAGCTATAACCTTAAAGGGTGACTCCACTTTCATGGAAAAAAAATATATCTCAAAAATAGCATTTTTTATTATTATTATTATTATACAGGATTTATATTGTGACATAAGTCAGGGAAAGGGGCACCTGGGATGAAAATATTATGAGCTCAGTTTTGGATAGATTGAATTTGAGGAAGTGGTGTGACATCCTATGCTATGTCTGTCAGTAAATTAGTGATGCATGAGGAGACTAATGGAATGAGCTGGGGGGGGGGGGGTAAATTAACATATACAATTGCTACACAAGTCATATCATACTTGAAATGTATTTAAAAAATACTTTTTCTGTAAAATTCTATGCAATATGGCAACCTGGAGGCCATCTGTACCTGTTAGGTGTACAGATCTTCCCCAGAATGGGAATTTCCTGCTTGTGTGATTGTCTCATTGATTTTCCTAGAACTCTGCACTAAGATACAAGTCATATTTTAGGCATCATCTGCAACCAAAATGTATTTTTGGTGAGATACCCCCCAAAGGGTTAATTACTTCTAAAGGTATGTTGACATTTTAACTTTCCTCATTAGAACACTGCAAGTGCATCAGCTGATTAATAATGAAAACTGTACTTCCATTCAGATTCACTTTGACATAATCAAACATACAGATAGCAAAAACAAGTAGGAATCTTCAACAAAGTATGCTAAATCCTGGCAATATACTGTATGTTGATCACCCAGTGAGATTGTTATCTTCTCCACAAAAGTGGAGTTACATTTTAAGGTATGCGTGTGCATTTCTGTTTGTTGTGATAAGGCAGTGTTAATGCCTCTAATTAAAAACATTTGAGGGTCTACATTGCAAAATGGGGTCATTTTGGGGGCGATTCTCCTCTTCTGGAACTTCAGGGCCTCAAGAAATGTAATAGGTAGTCAGGAAATCAGATGCATCATTTATGCCTCTTGAAAATCTGAAGGTGCTTCTTGGATTTTGGTCACTTTTATGCATCTAGGCAGCAAAAACGTCTAAAAAAAAAAAAAAAAAAAGTAGAAGAATGTGTTTTGGTGTGTAATTGTAAGTATGCCCATTTTGTGTGAAACAAAATTACATTTTATTTACTCTGTTTCCAAAAAAATGTTGTAAAAAAAATACAACTTCAAAAAAATCCATCATGCCTCTTACTAAATACCTTACACTGTCTACTTTCCAAAAATGGTCCATTTTTTACTGTCCTGGTGTTTTAGGGCCTCAAGATAGGCAAGTCAGTAAGTACATTCAGAACTTTTTCCACATTTGATGTGACCTATAAACTGTACAACTCAGGTGAACAACAAACTGAAATCTTTTGGTTGAAGGGAAGTAAAAATAAAAAAATAAAATAATATGGTTGCATAGGTGTGCACACCCTTAAACTAAGGGCACTTCCACACTGGGGCGGGGGGGCGTCAGCGGTAAAGCGCCGTTATCCGGCCCTCTAGCGGCAGAAAAAGGGTTAAAAACTCTCCTAAATCGCTTTGTGGGTGCTTCGTCAGCATTGGCCTTTGATTACAATGGCCGGGGCGTTTTAGGAGCGGTGTATTCACTGCTCCCGCAATGCCCCAAAGATACTGCTTGCAGGAATTTTTTTCCCATCCTGCAAGCGCACAGCTCCGGTGTGAAAGCACTCGGGCTTTCACACTGGGGTGGCAGGGGAGGCGTTTTTCAGTCGCTTTACAGGCACTATTTTTAGCCCTTTAGCGCCTTAAAAATGCCTCAGTGTGAAAGTAACCTTATACTTTGTTGAAGCACCTTTTGATTTTATTACAGCACTCAGTCTTTTTGGGTATGAGTCTATCAGCATGGCACATCTTGACTTGGCAATATTTGCCCACTCTTCTTTGCAAAAACACTCCAACTCTGTCAGATTGCAAGGGCACCTCCTGTGCACAGCCCTCCTCAGATCACCCCACAGATTTCCAATCAGATTCAGGTCTGGGCTCTGGCTGGGCCATTCCAAAACTTTAATATTCTTCTGGTGAATCCATTCCTTTGTTGATTTGGATGTATGCTTTTGGTCGTTGTCATGCTGAAAGATGAAGTTCTTCTTTATGTTCAGCTTTCTAGCAGAGGCCTGAAGGTTTTGTGCCAATATTGACTGGTATTTGGAACTATTCATAATTCCCTCTACCTTGACTAATGCCCCTGTTCCAGCTGAAGAAAAACAGCCCCAAAGCATGATGCTGCCACCACCATGCTTCACAGTAGGTATGGTGTTCTTTTGGTGATGTGCAATGTTGTTTTTGCACCAAACATATCTTTTGGAATTATGGCTGATATGAATATGAACTTTTTGGCCATAATTCCAAAAGATATGTTTGGTGCAAAAACAACACTGCACATTACTTCAGATGTGTTTCTGCAAAATCTAGCCGGGCTTGGATGTTTTTCTTCGTAAGAAAAGGCTTCTGTCTGGCCACTCTACCCCGTAGCCCAGACATATGAAGAATACGGGAGATTGTTGTCACATGTACCACAGAGACAGTACTTGCCAGATATTCCTGCAGCTCCTTTAATGTTGCTCTAGGCCTCTTGGCAGCCTCCCTGACCAGTTTTCTTCTCGCCTTTTGATCAATTTTGGAGGGAAGTCCAGTTCTTGGGAATGTCACTGCTGTGCCATATTTTCTCCACTTGATGACTGTCTTCACTAATTCCATGTTATATCTCATGCCTTGTAAATTCTTCTGTGCCCTTCTGCTGACTGATACCTTTTAACAGTGAGATCCCTCTGATGCTTTGGAAGCTCTCTGCGGGCCATGGCTTTTGCTGTAGGATGTGACTAAGAAAATGTCAGGAAAGACTTACTGGAACAGCTGAACTTTATATGGGGTTAATCAGAGGCACTTTAAATGATGGCAGGTGTGTACAGACTCCTGTTTAACATGAGTTTGAATGTGGTTGCTCAATTCTTAACACAGTTATTATTATACAGGATTTATATAGCGCCAACAGTTTACGCTTTACAATATAAAAGGGACACAATACAGTTATAATACAATAAAATACAGGAGGATTAAGAGGGCCCTCTCAGCTTACAATCTAATAGGGTGGGGGAGGTGGTACAAAAGGTTGTAACTGTGGGGAATGAGCTGATGGAAGTGGTAAAAGATTAGTTAGAGACGTGATAGGCTTTCCTGAAGAGGTGAGTTTTCAAGGTTCGCCAGAAGGTAGCAAGAGTGGGGGATAGCCGGACAGGTGGAGGTAGCAAGTTCCAGAGGATGGGAGAGGCTCTGGGGAAATCCTGGAGACGAGGAGGAGATGAGAGAGCTGAGAGTAGGAGGTCTTGAGAAGAGTGTAGAGGACGATTTGGGTGATATTTGGAGACAAGATTGGTGATGTAGCTCGGGGCAGAGTTGTGAATGGCTTTGTATGTTGTGGTTAGTATTTTGAATTTAATTCGCTGGGTGATTGGGAGCCAGTGTAGGGATTGGAGGAGAGGGTTGGCAGACACTGAGCGGTTGGTAAGGTGGATAAGTCTGGCAGCAGCATTCATGATAGACCTGAAGAGGGGATAGCCTATGGAGAGGCATTCCAATGAGAAGGGAGTTGCAATAGTCAAGATGAGAGATAACAAGGGAGTGAATGAGGAGCTTGGTGGTTTCATTTGTGAAAAAGGGGCGAATTTTAGAGATGTTACGGAGGTGAATTCTACAAACTTTTGACAACGATTGGATTTGAGGCTGAAATGACAAGTCAGAGTCTAGGATTACACCTAGTACCCTGGCGTGAGGGGAGGGACTGATGGTTGCATTGTTGATTTTGATGGAAAAGTCATGGAGGGGGGCACGGGCGGGGGGGAATATTAATAGCTCAGTTTTAGAGAGATTTAGTTTAAGGAAGTGGTGCGACATCCATGCTGATATGTCAGTTAGTAAGTTAGTAATGCGAGAGGAGACTGAAGGAGTGAGGTGAGGAGTAGACAGATAGATTTGGGTGTCATCAGCGTATAAGTGGTATTGGAAGCCGTGGGCGGTTATCAAGTGACCAAGGGAGGAGGTGTAGATAGAGAAGAGAAGGGGTCCAAAAACAGAGCCTTGCGGGACCCCCACAGAAAGGGGCAATGGAGAGGAGGAGACAGAGTTGTAGGTGACACTGAAGGAGCGCTGTGATAAATGGGCAGAGAACCGGATAGAGCAGAATCTCAGAGGCCAAGGGAATGTAGTTTATTGAGAAGGAGCAATTGGTTAGGTGGGCATCTGAGAAGAGTTTTGTAACCTCTTCAGTAGTAGCCAAATCAAAAGAGGAGAGTGTTGAATGTGCTGTTAGGCAAGGTATGTTGGGTGGGGAAGATATACGCATAGTGGAGGTGTCCTCACGAATTGCATCAATCTTGTCTTTTGAAGTGATTGGCAATCTCTTGGGCAGTGAGTGAGTAAGTGGGTAGAGGGGGTGGGGGACGAAGCCGAGTTAAAGGTTGAAAAGAGCCGACGGGGACTGGATGACAAGGAATTAATAAGAGAGACAAAGTAGGCTTGTTTGGCAGCATGGAGGCATGAATTGTATTTTAGAAGGGCAGATTTATATAGGGTGAAGTCTTGCAGGCATTTGGTTTTACGCCACAGTCGTTTAAGAGCACGGCAATGTCTCTTGGGATTTCTAGTGTTGTCAGTTTGCCAGGGTTGTAACAGTCGGGGCCTGATTCTGCATGTGGTTAGAGGAGCAAGTGCATCTAGTGATGATGTAAGTGAACTGTTGTAGACAGAGGTGGCCAGGTCAGGACAGGACAGGGGAGAGATTATGTCATATAGGTGGTCAGTAGCAGAATAGAGAAGAGAAGGGTTAAAGTGGCAAAGGTTTCTACAAGTAATTGTTTGCTGCTTGGGGGATGGGTGGTTGAAGGCAAGGATACAGTGAAAGTAATGAGGTTGTGATCAGAGAGAGGAAAGGGAGTGTTGGTGAGGTTGCCAGGGTTGCAGAAATGGGAGAATACAAGGTCAAGGTTATTACCATTGGAGTGAGTGGAAGTATGTGTCCATTGGGTTAGGTCAAAAGATGAGGTTAAGTCGAGAAGTTTAGCTGTAGTTGGGCTGTTAACATTGACAGGAATGTTGAAGTCACCAAGAATGATAGTGTGTATTTCAGAGGAGAGAAAGTAGGGTAGTCAGGCAGAAAAGTCATCAAGATAGCGCGATAACGGTCCAGGAGGCCGATAAATTACTGCAATTCTCAGCGAAATGGTAGAAAACAGACAAATACAGCGCATCTCGAAAGAAGAGAGGGAGGGGCAGGAAGGTTTCGGAAGGTGCTTTGTGGGGATAGAAGGAAGCCAACTCCACCTCCTTTCTGCGGGAATGAGTCCAATGGAGACCACCATGGGAGAGGGCAGCAGGAGAAGCTGAGTCAAAATTTTGAAGCCAGGTTTCTATTATGGCGAGTATGTTAAAGCCATGAGAGATGAAGAGGTCATGTACAGATGTTAGCTTGTTACAGATGGAGTGGGCATTCCAAAGGGCGCATGAGATTGGTGGGCTGCTTTGAGGAAGCAGGGGGATAGAAATTAAACTGAGTGGATTGCGGTGGTTGCCAGAGGGGGAGGGGTATTGGACATGTGGCTTGCAGTTGGAAAATGGCGGACCAGGATTAGGAGAAATGTCACCTGAGACTAGGAGAAAGAGGAGGGTGAGAAAGGCAAGATGGGAGTGGGATGTGCATGAGCGCACGTGTCTAGTGGCCCTGATGTTTATGTCAGCATGTGGGTGCAGCAAATGCAGGAGATGATGGGTGCCATAGTAGGGAGAGGGTAGGAGTGAGGGTGATATGTGCATGCTGCAGGGAAGAGAGGAGGGGTACAGTAAAGATAATTTGAGGATAGAGACACCAATGTGAGAAGGAAGAGAATAAGGAGCATGTTAGTGGATAGAGAGTGGGAAACTTTATATAAAATAAATGTTACATCCCCAGTTATAAGAGGGTGTGCAACCACATTAATTTATTTTTTTATTTTTAACCCCCCCCCCCCAAAAGGTCACATTAAAGGTGGAAAGGGTTCTGAAATGATTTAGCTTTGTCTCGTTCTGTTACATCACAGAAACCTGACATTTTAACAGGGGTGTGTAGACTTTAGACTTTTTATATCATATATATATATATATATATATATATATATATATATATATATATATATATATATATACAGTGAGGACGGAAAGTATTTAAGTATTCAGACTCCCTTAAATTTTTCACTCTTTGTTATATTGCAGCCATTTGCTAAAATCGTTTAAGTTCGTTTTATAGCACCCCATAGTGACAGAAAAACACATAATTGTTGACATTTTTATTAAAGATGAAAAACTGAAATATCACATGGTCCTACGTATTCAGACCCTTTGCTCAGTATTTAGTGTAGTGATCGAATAATACGGTGTAGAAGTAGTAGTATAGTGGTCTCGTGGGTATGATAATTAATTTGTAAGTACTCTTCCACAGCAACCCAATCCCTCCAGAGAGATACACTTTATTGACTTCCAACACAGAACAAAGTCCACAGATGACAAAAAAATCCGACAGAGTATATAATTCAAAGTCTCATGTTCTTAGGTCTGTGTGTGCATACACAGATAAGCCTAACTTAAAACTATAGACTGAACACCATGTTATATTCACTAGATATTGAATGGCTGAGCAATTTGATTGTCCGTCACCATTCAGGTCTTTTATATACTTTAGTCTTTCAGATAGACAACAACTTCCAGCCGTGAACAGCTGCAGTCATAAACCACCCCAATTTGCACTCCCGCATATCAACATCAACAAGTCCCCTTAGATATGTGTAATTAGATTAGATTAACAGATACTACCTGAACACCCTTTGATATGTTCAAATAGACTTGCATAAGATTAACACATCAAAGGGTCTTCAGCTGTCCCCTTGCTATGTTAAAATTCAGTTGACTTGGACAATTCAACTGAATTTCTGGTCAACATGGCACTCCAATACAATATTATACATAAATTGGCCAACATATTACAACATTTAGTAGAAGCACCCTTTTGATCTAATACAGCCATGAGTCTTTTTGGGAAAGATGCAACAAGTTTTTCACACCTGGATTTGGGGATTCTCTGCCATTCCTCCCTACAGATCCTCTCCAGTTCTGTCAGGTTGGATGGTAAACGTTGGTCTCTCCAGAGATGCTCAATTGGGTTTAAGTCAGGGCTCTGGCTGGGCCATTCAAGAACAGTCACGGAGTTGTTATGAAGCCACTCCTTCATTATTTTAGCTGTGTGCTTAGGGTCGTTGTCTTGTTGGAAGGTAAACCTTCAGCCTAGTCTGAGGTCCTGAGCACTCTGGAGAAGGTTTTCGTCCAGGATATCCCTATACTTGGCCGCATTCATCTTTCCCTCGAACCAGTCGTCCTTTCCCTGCAGCTGAAAAACACCCCCACAGTATGATGCTGCCACCACCATGCTTCACTGTTGGGACTGTATTGGACAGGTGATGAGCAGTGCCTGGTTTTCTCCACACATACCACTTAGAATTAAGGCCAAAAAGTTCTATCTTGGTCTCATCAGACCAGAGAATCTCATTTCTCACCATCTTGGAGTCCTTCAGGTGTTTTTTTAGCAAACTCCATGCGGGCTTTCATGTGCCTTGCACTGAGTAGAGGCTTCCGTCGGGCAACTCTGCCATAAAGCCCCGACTGGTGGAGGGCTGCAGTGATGGTTGACTTTCTACATCTTTCTCCCATCTCCCGACTGCATCTCTGGAGCTCAGCCACAATGATCTTTGGGTTCTTTTTTACCTCTCTCACCAAGGCTCTTCTCCCCGATAGCTCAGTTTGGCCGGACAGCCAGGTCTAGGAAGGGTTCTGGTCATCCCCAAACGTCTTCCATTTAAGGATTATGGAGGCCACTGTACTCTTAGGAACCTTAAGTGCAGCAGAAATGTTTGTAACCTTGGCCAGATCTGTGCCTTGCCACAATTCTGTCTCTGAGCTCTTCAGGCAGTTCCTTTGACCTCATGATTCTCATTTGCTCTGACATGCACTGTGAGCTGTAAGGTCTTTTATAGACAGGTGTGTGGCTTTCCTAATCAAGTCCAATCAGTATAATCAAACACAGCTGGACTCAAATGAAGGTGTAGAACCATCTCAAGGATGATAAGAAGAAATGGACAGCACCTGAGTTAAATATGAGTGTCACAGCAATACCATGTGATATTTTAGTTTTTCTTTTTTTAATAAATTTGCAAAAATGTCAACAATTCTGTTTTTCTGTCAATATGGGGTGCTGTGTGTACAGTAATGAGGAAAAAAATGAACTTAAATGATTTTAGCAAATGGCTGCAATATAACAAAGAGTGAAAAATTTAAGGGGGTCTGAATACTTTCCATCCCCGCTGTGTGTGTGTGTGTGTGTGTGTGTGTATATATATATATATATATATATATATATATATATATATATATATATATATATATATATATATATATATATATATATATATATATATATATATATATATATATATATAATCAATCATAGTTTGTGGACTCTAAAGCTTTCACACAAACATAATAATTTACATGAATTGTTTGTTTGTTTTAATATCCAAAGAAATATAGAAGAATATATTTTGGCCTAATACAAAAAAACACTTGTGGGAGGGACTTTAGGCTCAGTTCACACTGAAGCGACATAGGATCCGACTTGTAAGACTCTAATACCGTGTACACATGAGTGGAATGTCCGACAGAAAAAGTCAGACGGGAGCTTTTCATCGTAAATTCTGATCGTGTGTATGCCCCATCTGACTTATTACGTTGAAAATTCTGACGGACCTAGAAAGAGAACATGTTCTAAATTTTTCCGACAGAACCAATTCCTATCGGGAAAACCGCTCGTCTGTATGCTGTTCTGACGTAAAAAAACGATGCATGCTCTGAAGCAAGTACGAGACGGAAGCTATTGGCTACTGGCTATTGAACTACCGTTTTCTAGTCCCATCCTACGTGTTGTACGTCACCGCGTTCTGGACGGTCGGAATTTGGCGTGACCATGTGTATGCAAGACAGCTTGAGTGGAATTCCGTTGGAAAAACCTTCAGAGTTTATTCCGATGGGAAAACCGGTCGTGTGAAATTCAATGTTTCCCTATGAGAGCTGTCTTACCTGAACTGGTTCCTGCACTACTTTGGTCTGACTTTGATACGACTTCAATGCCACAGAGTGTAAAAAGTCACGTCAAAAGTCGTATCCCAAAGTTATGCTTAAAGTTGCGTGACTTTGTAGTTGGGCTAGTGTGAACTGAGCCTTTATAGGTACAACCAATAATTAAGCAACACACACCCACAAGATACAATATAAAATATACGACTAATTTTATTATACAAAATTGTTTTATAAAAACACAATAAAGTGGTTGTAACCCTAAAAAAAAATGAATGACAATTACTCAGTCATGCAACACTGTACCTTTTAGTCCTTTTTTTCACACAAATAGAGCTTTCTTTTGGTGGTATTTAATCACTGCTGTTTTTGGGGTTTTTTTTGCGTTATAAAAGAAAAAAGACCAAAAATTCTGTAAAAAAATTGAATTTTTCTTCGTTTCTGTTATACGATTTTAAAAATTAGTAATTTTTCTTCATAAATTTTGGACAAAATTTATACTGCTACATATCTTTGGTAAAAATAACCCAAATCGGTGTATATTATTTGGTCTTTGTGAAAGTTATAGAGTCCACAAGCTATGGTGCTAATCTCTGAAAATTGATCACACCTGAAGTACTGATGGCCTATCTCATTTCTTGAGACCCCAACAAGCCAGGAAAGTACAAATACCCCCCAAATGACCCCTCTTTGGAAAGTAGACATTCCAAGGTATTTAGTAAGAGGCATGGTGAGTTTTTTGAAGTTGTAATTTTTTCCACAATTCTTTGTAAAATCAAGATTTTTTTTTCTTTGTTTTTTTTCACAAAATTGTTATATTAGCAGGTTATTTCTCCCACACAGCATATGCATACCACAAATTTCACCACAAAACACGTTCTACTACTCCTGAGTATGGCGATACCACATGTGTGAGACTTTTATACAGCGTGGCCACATACAGAGGCCCAACATGCAGGGAGCACCATCAGGCATTCTTGGAGCATAAATTACACATATAATTTCTTGACTACCTCTTACACTTTTGAAGGCCCTGGAGCACCAGGACAATGGAAATGCCCCAAAAATTACCCCATTTTGGAAAGAAAACAACCCAACATATGATCTATGAGGCATAATGAGTCTTTTGAACGTGTCCTTTTTTTCTACAAGTTTTTGGAAAATGTGTAAAGAAAATGAAAACGCATTTTTTTTTTTTTTTTTTTACACAAAGTTGTCTATTTATACAATATTTCTAACACATAGCATGTACATACCAAAATTACACCCCAAAATAGATTCTCCTACTCCTCTTAAGTATGGTAATACCACATGTGTGAGACTTTTACACAGCCTGGCCACATAGAGAGGCCCAACATGCAGGGAGCACCATCAGGTGTTCTAGGGGCTTAAGTTTCAAATCTAATTTGACTACCTATTACACTTTTGTGAGGCACTCTAGTGGCATGGATGAGAACTAATGTGGCAAGGATGAGCATGAATGGGGGTGGATGAGCCATGGATGGGGATGGCAGAGTATGGATGGGATGACTGAGCATGAATGAGTACGGCTGGGTACGACTCAGTACGGCTGGGTATTGCTGGGTATGGCTATGTATGGCTGGGTATTGCTGAGTACGGCTGGGTATTGCTGGGTATGACTGTGTATGGCTGAGTATGTCTGAGTATGACTGGGTATGGCTGGGTATTGATGAGTGACTGGGTATGGCTGAGTATGGATGGAGTGGATGGGATGGCTGAGCATGGATGGATGGATGAGTATTGCTGAGTATGAATGGATGGCTGAGCATAGATGAGTATTGCTGATTAGGGATGGATGGCTGAGCATGGATAGATGAGTATGGACGGATGGATGAGTATTGCTGAGTATGGATGGGTGAGTATTGCTGAGTATGGATGAGTATTGCTGAGTATGAATGGATGGATGAGCATGGATGAGTATTGCTGATTAGGGATGGATGGCTGAGCATGGATTAGGCTGCAATGGGCACAAATCAGCGCTGTAGGCACTACAGATCCAGCCCACAGCGCTGCTGCACCCAATCTCTCCGCTCACACTGTACCGATCAATACAGAGAGGGGAGAGATCGGGTGCAGCAACGCTGTGGGCTGGATCTGTTGTGCCTACAGCGTTGATTTGTGCCCATTGCAGCCTGATGGAGCGATCACTTATAAACAAACCGGCGTTATGTCTCCCCTCTCCGCTCACACTGTACCGATCGGTACAGAAAGGGGAGAGAGGAACCAGACATGATGCCGGTTTGTTTACGAGTGATTGCTCCATCATTTGACGGATCGATCATATGGTAAACGGCCGCTGTCAGCGGCCATTTAGCGTGATGTGCCAGGGAGAGCACCGGGGGATGCCCCAGGGGGAGTGCGATTCTGGGAGGACGTCAATGTACACCCTGCCAGAGTTATCGAGCCGCGCTGTAGCCGTCATTTGGCTGTGGCGCGGTCGTTAAGTGGTTAAAACATGATCTATAGCATAGTACTTGTGCCATGTAATTTGTCCCATTTTATGCTGGTTGATTCTGCCTATTCCTGTGTCCTGACCATGCTAATCATGGCTGCGGATCCATGATACCATGGTTAGTTTACATGCCTCCTTCATCCTGCTGTGTGTTCTGAGTCTCTCCCCTCTCCTCCTCTCTCCCTGCCTGCCTGTCATTTCCTAGTCATTGTGAGACCTGATCTCCTCCCCACCCCTATTGCCGCTATTCTGCTACAATATGTAGCACAGAGACTTGTATCTCTCCTGGTTTTTTAAAGTTATAAACCACAGTGGGTGTGTTTTTACTAAGATGTTTGCTAGGTGAAGTCAATGCCTGTTTGGATCTTGTGAAATATTTCCCTTGATACAAATTTAGAATTCTTTTAAAGCAGTTATTCTTTTACCACTTGCCTAGTGGGCACTTTTACCCCCTTCCTGACCAGGACAATTTTCAGCTTTCAGCGCTGTCGCATTTTGAATGACGATTTTGCGGTCAAGCAACACTGTACGTAAACTAAAGTTTGATCACACAAATGCAGCTTTCTTTTGGTGGTATTTAACCACTTAAGGACCGAGCCTCTTTTTGAGATGTGTTGTTTACAAGTTAAAAACAGTTTTTTTTTTTTGCTAAAAAAATACTTAGAACCCCCAAACCTTATACTTTTTTTTTCAAACACCGTAGAGAATAAAATGATGGTTGTTGCAATACTTTCTGTCACACCATAACAGCGGTCTTACAAGCGCACTTTTTTTGGAAAAAATACACTTTTTTGAATTAAAAAAATAAGACAACAGTAAAGTTAGCCCAATTTTTTTATAATGTGAAAGATAATGTTACGCTAAGTAAATTGATACCCAACATGTTACGCTTCAAAAATGCGCCCGTTCGTGGAATGGCGACAAACTTTTACCCTTAAAAATTACCATAGGCGATGTTTAAAAAATTTTACAGGTTGCATGTTTTGAGTTACAGAGAAGGTCTAGGGCTAGAATTATTGCTCTCAATCTACCGATCACGGCGATACCGCACATGTGTGGTTTGAACACCGTTTTCATATGCGAGCACTACTCACATATGCGTTCGCTTCTGCACGCGAGCTCGGCGGGACGGGGCGCGTTTAAAGAATCTTTTTTTTTTTCTTATTTATTTCACCTTTTATTTTTTTATTTTGACACTGTTCTTTCAAAAAAATTGTGTCACTTTTATTCCTATTACAAGGAATGTAAACATCCCTTGTAATAGAAAAAAAGCATGACAAGACCACTTAAATATGAGATTTGGGGTCAAAAAGACCTCAGATCTCATATTTACACTTAAATGCAATTAAAAAAAAAAAAAATTAAAAAAAATGGCCCTTTTAAGAGCTATGGGCGGAAGTGACGTTTTGATGTTGCTTCTGCCCTGCTTTGTTATGGGGACAGGTGGGGGCCATCTTCCCCTCACTTGTCTCCATGCCCAGCAAGGGTGAAGATCCGATCGCTTCCGCCACTGCCGAGGGCTCCGGTAAGCGGCGGAGGGCCCCAGCACGCCCTCTCCTGCCGCTGATAAAAGTGATCTTGCGGCGAATCCACCGCAGAGACCACTCTTATTGGAAACCGAACCGCCGTCTGAAGAAGAGGGTACCGGGGTTATGGCAGCTAGCTGCTGTCATAACAACGATATCCTCCTTCAATAAGGACGTACATCATCGTGCGGCAGTCCGGAAGTGGTTAATAACAACTGTTTTTTGCGTTTTTTTGCTAAATAAAGATTGAAATTTTTGAAAAAACAAACAAAAAACTTTTCATAGTTTGTTACGAAATTTGAAAACAGGTAATTTTTCTCCTTCACTGATGTGCGCTGATAGGTTGCACTGATGGGCACTAATGAAGTGGCATTGGTGGGCACTGATGAGGAGGCACTGGTGGGCACTGATGAGGCTGCACTGATAGGTGACACTGATAGACAGCACTGATGGGTACTGATTGGCAACATTGATGGGCACTGATTTGCAGCACTGGTGGGCACTGTTTGGACTGCACTGATAATAAAGACATTGATAATCAGTGGCCTGATTATCAGTGTAGATGTCCCTTTTAGAGAAGCCGGTTATCAGCTCTCTTCTCCTCTCCTCATGCTCTCAGCATGAGAAAAGGAGTGGCAATCACCGGCTTCTATTTACATCCGTAATCAGCTGTGATTGGACACAGCTGATCATGTGGTAAAGAGCCGCTGCTTGGCTCTTTACCATAATCTGTGATCAGCAGTGTCTTCTGGGGATGAATAAATACCACCAAAAGAAAGCTCTATCTTGTCCCAAAAAAGATGTAACGTTTGTTTGGGTACATTGTCACTTATGACAGTGCTGAAATTTCAAAAATAGCCTGGACAGACAGGATTGGGTGCTTAATATGCCAGTCTTCAAGTGGTTAGAAAAATATACAGTCAGGTCCATAAATATTGGGACATCGACACAATTCTAATCTTTTTAGCCCTATACACCACCACAATGGATTTGAAATTAAACAAACAAGATGTGCTTTAACTGCAGACTTTCAGCTTTAATTTGAGGGTATTTACATCCAAATCAGGTGAACGGTGTAGGAATTACAACAGTTTGTATATGTGCCTCCCACTTTTTAAGGGACCACAAGTAATGGGACAGATTAACAATCATCTATCAAACTTTCACTTTTTAATACTTGGTTGCAAATCCTTTGCAGTCAATTACAGCCTGAAGTCTGGAAAGCATAGACATCACCAGACACTGGGTTTCATCCCTGGTGATGCTCTGCCAGGCCTCTACTGCAACTGTCTTCAGTTCCTGCTTGTTCAAGTGGCATTTACCCTTCACTTTTGTCTTAAGCAAGTGAAATGCATGCTCAGTCGGATTCAGGTCAGGTGATTGACTTGGCCATTGCATAACATTTCACTTCTTTCCCTTAAAAAACTCTTTGGTTGCTTTCTCAGTATGCTTCGGGTCATTGTCCACCTGCACTGTAAAGCGCTGTCCAATGAGTTCTGAAGCATTTAGCTGAATATGAGCAGATAATATTGCCCGAAAAACTTCAGAATTCATCCTGCGTCTTTTGTCAGCAGTCACATCATCAATAAATACAAGAGAACCAGTTCCATTGGCAGCCATACATGCCCACGCCATGACACTACCACCACCATGCTTCACTGAGGAGGTGGTATGCTTTGGATCATGAGCAGCTCCTTTCCTTCTACATACTCTTCTCTTCCCATCACTCTGGTACAAGTTGATCTTGGTCTCATCTGTCCATAGGATGATGTTCCAGAACTGTGAAGGCTTTTTTAGATTTGGCAAATTCTAATCTGGCCTTCCTGTTTTTGAGGCTCACCAATGGTTTATATCTTGTAGTGAACCCTCTGTATTCACTCTGGTGAAGTCTTCTCTTGATTGTTGACTTTGACACACATACACCTACCTCCTGGAGAGTGTTCTTGATCTGGCCAACTGTTGTGAAGGGTGTTTTCTTCACCAGGGAAAGAATTCTTCGGTCATCCACCACAGTTGTTTTCCATGGTCTTCCAGATCTTTTGGTGTTGCTGAGCTCACTGGTGCGTTCTTTCCTTTTAAGGATGTTCCAAACAGTTGATTTGGTCACATCCAATGTTTTTGCTATCTCTCTGGGTTTGTTTTGTTTTTTCAGCCTAATGATGGCTTGCTTCACTGATAGTGACAGCTCTTTGGATCTCATATTGAGAGTTGACAGCAACAGATTCCAAATGCAAATAGCACACTTGAAATGAACTCTGGACCTTTTATCTGCTCCTTGTAAAAGGAATAATGAGGGAATAACACACACCTGGCCATGGAACAGCTGAGCAGCCAATTGTCCCATTACTTTTGGTCCCTTAAAAAGTGGGAGGCACATATACAAACTGTTGTAATTCCTACACCGTTCACCTGATTTAGATGTAAATACCCTCAAATTAAAGCTGAAAGTCTGAAGTTAAAGCACCTCTTGTTCATTTCAAATCCATTGTGGTGGTGTATAGAGCCAAAAAGATTAGAATTGTGTCGATGTCCCAACATTTATGGACCTGACTGTATATATTTCTTCAGTGACATTTTCCCCCAAGTGAGTTTAAGGGTTTAAAATAATCAGAACAGCATGAAATGTTAAAATCCTTTCTGCATCTCTGTATTTTTTTAGTACTCTTTCCATTAACTGGTAAAATATAATAACAGTGTAGAAAAACAGCTGGTCATATTTAATCAGAAAAAATCTGCACAATGGGAATTAGTATAAGCTTACATTATCTAATTATTATTTATACCAAACTGTCATTATATTTAGCAAAATCAGAATGTGCAATTAGATCATGCTTCAAATAAGAACATATCAATGAATGATTTGGTAGGAAACATTGTAAAGAGAAAATATACATTAGGCTCATTTTCTAATACACCATAGGCTCATTTTTTGTGTGTATTTTCCGTCTCTCTCTAATAGGTGTTTTTTTTATTAATTTTAGATTTAGATTCAATTTAATTTTAGATTTAGTTTCCATGTGAGTTTTAGGTAACCAGACAAGCAGTGTAAAATTTGGCTTTGTTGTAAAGAATTTAGAAGACTGACAAATACAAAACAACACAATTTGGGCCTATAACTTTTTGTGTACATCTGTGTTGTGATCAGCGTTAACCTCTCCTTTATATAGGGCAGAATGAGTATAAACTGTTTTGCCTGATAAATACAGTATACTATTTATAAATGTACAGTGATTTTAATTTACGTGTATTTACGCAGAGATCATCTTAGAGATCATCTTGCAGCATTTTTCTGCAGAGGAGTTTAAGCTTGTTAAAGTCGGCCTGACATAATCCTCTGGCTGAAAGTAGCTTACTTTGTAACAAGTGTCACCTTCTCCAGCTGAACTGTTACTTCAAACAAGGACAGGTTTATAGGAAACAAAGAAACAGAGGCTAGTTTATTGCACAGAGCATTTTATTTAATATTTACCATTGTTCAGGTTCTCTCCATTCAGTTTGTAAGGAAGTTTATAAGCCTAATATAGGCCAGTTTGCTCATCAGACTTTAATAATATAAAATTAAAGGAATCCTTTACTTGAGTCAGCAACAGTTGTCACAGTTAGGACTTGTATTGACAGGTTTTAAGGTCTGTGTTTTGCATTTAAATGCAGCACTGTGCAAACACAATTTGAATCCAAACCGCAGCATAGGAATGTGTTTAACTTGCTCTGCCTGCACTGCAATTGCATCTCAATAGGACCAGAACTATAATCCAAAACTTTGTGAATCAAGTGGGAATCTGCTTACCTGAGTTTGGCATGCTTTTTCAGTGCAGGACAACAGCACTCTACATGAGCCCATACAGCCCTGCTCCCCAACATGTGGTCTGTATGTGGCCCACTATGTCCTAGGCTGGGTCCCCTACCCATGGAGCACCTGTGGGCAGTCTGCAGAGTGACATTGGGGTGCTGGAATACTCTCTGTGTTCTAACACCCAGCACTGACAACTGTAGTACTGTCAGGCAGCATGACCTGCACCCACCTGGGTGTTTGGAAAGCTCTTGGCTCTGAAGTGACCAAAGGTAAGACTCGGCCAGGAAGACAGCACAGTTTACTGTATGCAGTACAGATTAATGCACTGTAGTACAGCTTCCCAACAGCCAGACCGTTCTGCCACAGTAGTCAATAATTTAAACCAAGTTGGTTCAAACAAAATTCCTGTAAACATGGAAGTTCTGGTTTAATGTTGGAATTTTAACCAATCTACTCCCCCTCTGTTCCTCCCTCCTGTTAACTGGTAAGTTGTCTGAGTTTCCTCAGGTGCAATGAATATCGGGACTTGAAGAGTCCAGGAGAGTACTCCCTTTGTACTCAGTCCTCCACAAGTGTCTGGATGGTCAGGTAGTGATGAGGTAAGTGGCAACCATTTTGCTTGATATTATCAGTCAAAGTGGAATATGGGGGGGGGATTACATTCATAAAGGTCAAAAAAAAGGGGAAAACTGGCCTTGCTACAATTCTCCTATCTCAGCGCTGTGTAATATTAGGTATATGTATCGCAAAACAGAGATTATACCTATTCAATCACAGTAATCCGAATTGAGATGTCTCTCAGCAGCCACTTAATAAAAATCAAACATATAAATACAAACAGATATGTAAACGGTTACTGTACATAAAAAACAATCACACATCAAAGCGGCGCTTTCCATAGTCACATTACATGGCTGGTAGAAAAAACAAACTGTCTCTGCTAGAAGTACAAAATTGTAGAGCTCAAGCAAAGCCAGGTATGATGGAAGACTGCATGGGGTCTTAAACTGGATAAGTGGAGTGTGTGTAGCAGGTTAGATGAGTGCACCATTCACCATAACTCCTGTCACCTTGTGTTACACACACCCCCACAAGGGGTTCCCACTTACCAGAACCCGGAGGTAAATAGGCCTTAAAAAATTCCTCAGAGCGGTCCTTCTCAGGGTCAAAGTATCCTCGTATGGAAGTGGTTAAAACCACCAGCCGTATCCATATATGGGAAAAAGACTCCACATAGTCCAGTAACGTTTTGACAATTTATTTATAAATCAAGTAAATTAAAATGCAAGTCATTAGGCGAAGTGCCATTCCATAAATAGCGCTGTAGCTTACAGTCAGTTGGAGGTACAGTCTGTCAGTAACAGCGGCCACCAAAAATAAGGGAGCTGGTTTAGGTTAAAAACAAGGCTTTCTTACTGATCTCCAAAGTGTACACTTCCTCCTTCCTGTTTGGGTGGCTCAGGGCTTTGGAGCGCACGAATTTCCTGTTGCTGTGGGGTCACGCCCTTTGTTTTTGTATTTGTTCTGTACTCCACTGACTAGTAAGCCTGATATTATGCATATTATCATTTTAGATGATCCATAAAACTTTTAAGTGTAGCTTCAGAACCCACCCAGATTAGTATCAGGTTATCTATATAACGTCTATAGTATAACAGCTCCGGTCTGGGGAATTTGCCATTTAAGCACTTTATCACATGTAATACATCCCATGTAGTATATGCCTTATGTTGTCCTTGTGGTCTTATGTACATAGGGTGCACTAAACGTCATCTAAAAATCAGGATAGCAGAACATGTGCATAACATCTGTATCGGTTTTAGGGACCACAATGTATCCCTGCATTTCAAGCAATACCATGAGCAAGACCCCTCCGGTTTGACCTTTTGGGGGATTGACCATATAAAACCATCATGGAGGGGTGGGAATGCAGTAAGGGAATTATCTAAAAAGGAAACCCAATGGATCTTTCTAACTGACACAGTTAGCCCGAAAGGGTTAAACATAGAACTGGATATAAATTGCTTTATTAGTGACTTTTAGTTGGATTCTAGATTAAGGCATATAACCCTCCATTTTAGGATTTTAAATTTGACACGTTTTTAGAATTTGGCTATTTGCACATTTTATGACCCACAGTATCCCTTTGTTGTTCATATAGTATTATGGACCAACCTCTCTAGTAGAGCAGAGGGGCCTTCTTTGTACAATTTATGTACAATTTTACATATATAATTTTAATACAAATTTTATAGTTACATTCATTTGATCATTTTAAATTCACGGTAACCTATTAGGAATGCAGTATAACTTCGATCACATTAACTTACGATCATCATGGTGGTTATTGT
The DNA here is from genome assembly GCF_042186555.1 of Aquarana catesbeiana. Taxonomy (NCBI): domain Eukaryota; kingdom Metazoa; phylum Chordata; class Amphibia; order Anura; family Ranidae; genus Aquarana; species Aquarana catesbeiana. The sequence goes on along the minus strand of NC_133324.1, from coordinate 492,139,376 downwards.
ACGTCCCTTTGAGATGTTTTTAGATTTTTTATTTTCCATATAGGTTCTCTGTATAACCTTTTTTTTTTTTTCATTGCTAGATGTTATTAACGGTAGTATATTACAAGACAGCTTCTTTCTCTTACCACTTTGCACCAGTTTGATGGATATGAGTGAGGCTGTCAATTTTTAACATTCTGATATATGACCCAGTTTATAATTACATATGTCATCATCAGAAATTAGGATTGATTTTATATATGATTTCATATATCCAAATTGTCATAGGCTATGTTTGTGACATTTATGGGTGTGTATTATGTTTGCAGCTCATGGTTGGTTGGATCGCGGTCAATACTCTATTAGTAAATGGGATATATCTGCCGACTAGCTCCATACATATTAAATTTACATCTTTATGGGCGGAGTATGTGTTAATTCCCTCCTCTGGCTCCAGAGATAAATAGAGAACGACGTGCCGTGAGACCACGCCCTTCGAAAAAGTCGTGATGACGAAACTAGTCAGGGCGTGACCCCACGGCAGCAGGAAATTCCTCATGACGCTGTGCGCCCCAAAGCCCTGAGCCACCCAAACAGGAAGGAGGAAGTGTACACTTTGGAGATCAGTAAGAAAGCCTTGTTTTTAACCTAAACCAGCTCCCGTATATTCGGTGGCCGCTGTTACTGACAGACTGTACCTCCAACTGACTGTAAGCTATAGCGCTATTACTGGAACGGTACTTCGCCTAATGACTTGCATTTTAATTTATTTGATTTATAAATAAATTGTCAAAACGTTACTGGACTATGTGGAGTCTTTTTCCCGTATATGTATACGGCTGGTGGTTTTAACCACTTCCATACGAGGATACTTTGACCCTGAGAAGGACCGCTCTGAGGAATTCTTTAAGGCCTATTTACCTCCGGGTTCTGGTAAGTGGGAACCCCTTGTGGGGGTGAGTGCAACACGAGGTGACAGGAGTTATGGTGAATGGTGCACTCATCTAACCTGCTACACGCACTCCACTTATCCAGTTTGAGAACCCATGCAGTCTTCCATCATACCTGGCTTTGCTTGAGCTCTACAATTTTGTACTTCTAGCAGAGACAGTTTGTTTTTTCTACCAGCCATGTAATGCGACTATGGAAAGCGCCGCTTTGATGTGTGATTGTTTTTTATGTACAGTAACCGTTTACACATTCATAAAGGTGTCTGTCAATAGCATGAACACAAATGTCTTTGTTTTGTTTATATTGGGGTGCACAGAATGCTGTTCTGATACTGCAGTGTTTAATTTACAGTTGATTAATTAGGCCTAGTTTAAATGGTTGATAATATATATATCATTACAATTGTATATGGCATTTCAGACACCCAGTGCATATGGAGAGACATAAAATCCTCCATAATGTGGGTACTACTGTAATATTTTAATAGGGCTCCACCCTTACCCTACTAAAAACCATTTAGAACAGTTTCACTTTAACTTGGGAAGTTCCCTTTTTGTAAGATGTGTATGTGAACATTTAAATAGCCAGCCATCCATTGCTTAGTTGTGGGTTTTTCTGTGTTAAATATAAATGGATGTCTGAATGGTTTATGCATGTGTCATACTATAATGTCAGGGATGAGAGTAACAATTGTGCCATCTTGATAATAGCAGATAAGTCTGGTATTTCTGTATTGTTCAATAGCATATGTTCCTTAAATGCTTCATAGAATAGAATAGTCACACCGAAAAGCTGTGGTTAGGAATTAGGTTGTACCAGACTACACAATAAATTGTATACATTAGTCCAGGGGTTAGCATCCTGCTGTAAGGCCCCTTTCACACTGAGGCGGTTTGCAGGCGGTATTGCGCTAAAAATACCGCCTGCAAACCGCCCCTAAACAGCCTCCGCTGTTTATTCAGTGTGAAAGCCCGAGGGCAGGACGGTGAAAAAAGTCCTGCAAACCGCTTCTTTGGAGCGGTGAAGGAGGAGGTGTATTCACCGCTCCTAAACCGCTCCTGCCCATTGAAATCAATGGGACAGCGCGGCTATACCGCGGCAATACCGCGGCTATAGCCGCGCTGTACGAGGGATTTTAACCCTTTTTCGGCCGCCATCGGGGGTTAAAACCGCACCGCTAGCGGCCGAATACCGCTGCAAGAACGACGGTACAGCAGCGCTAAAAATAGCGCTGTTGTACCGCCGACGCCCCCACCGCCCCAGCGTGAAAGGGGCCTAACTGGGCAGCCTACAGCTTCTTTAAAGGCCAATTTATTATACTGGGGTGCAGCAAGTATTCTCCAGTGCTGCTGACCAAAAGAAATGTATTAAATAATTTAACATAATGGATTTATTTTATAGTCACCTGTTTTCAGAAACTAGAGCCCCTTTTTAGAAATGCAGGAAATGAAACAAAAAAACAAAAAACAAAACAAAATTAGATTGTTATTGAAGACTTGCAATTATTTTGCTCCAAGCCGAAGGACAAACAAAAAAATAAAGCCAGCCAGTTGCCAGGTCAGTATCACCAACTTAAAGTGTTTGTTACCCCAGCATTTAATATTCCTGATATGTCCCTGCTGTACCATGTACTTGTATGAAAAGGTATCCTGTTCTCTTTGTATTGCTTCCTTTGTGTGAAATCCCTGGTGTTCCTGCCAGTCCCTTTACTTTCCTATTAAAAAAAAAAAAAGCAAGAGAGCACAGCATTGTCGGTTCTCTAGCTCTGCTGGGAACTCAGCCTGTTCTCCAATGATCAAAATTGTCCTTACACGCCCTTCTGCAAAGCATCTTACTGGGAAGCTCAGTGTGCTGTTGTTTCTCCTCTCCCAGCTCTTATACAGCTAAGAACAGAGGGAATGTGATCACTTTTAAAAAAATGATCAATACATTTCTTTCCCTTTTTTATATCTATACACAAATGTTTTTCCTTTCATTTCAGTTTTAAACTGAATAGGTTATTTTGCAAGGTGATCGTTTACAATCACTTTTAATGTGTACTGAATAGTGATTCAGGCTAAAATAAATTAAATACTGTCACGCTGTATGGATCATTTTGGCCCAGCATTGGACCACTTTCTCCTGTAGGTCCTGGAGGTCAGCAGAAGGAAACAGTAATATCTGTGGGCAACCCATGGGATTGTACTCCGCACCACTTTCCCGCATCTCCAAACACAGCCTTTACAAAATAATAATAAGACCGCACACCATAATATTGGCATAAATTTGCCCCTGCACGTTTTAATTGCTTTAAAATAAAATTATATCTTTCAACAACAACTATATTCCAAATATATCAAATCAAATTGTCATTTACAATATTGCTTAGCTGTAAGGATGCAAGCAAATTAAACTACATAAGCTTCATAACAAAAGTCCCCAAAAAGCCGGTACTTTGTCCAAGGGACAAAAGCACCAGCCTACCCCAAACCTACGGTCATCTCAATTATGTTCTGTAACCGCAAATGGAAAATGTCCAGGCCTATATCAGAAAGGTGGATAAAATCTCCCCGATATAAGTGCAGAAGACTGCCCTCAAGATCATAATGACGAAAGGAGAACCCTCCTATAACCATAGTAGCCTAGAAACTATTTCAGAATAAACAATTGTTGTGTTTGGAGATTACATCTTTAAATGATGCAGGTCATGTTTAATTTTGTAAATCAGATCCTAATGCCGCATACACACGGTCGGACTTTTCGTCTACAAAAGTCCGACAGACGCCGACGGACTAAAGCCGGCTGACAATCCGATCGTGTGTGGGCTTCCCCGGACTTTCAGCGGACTTTTCCAGCCGCAAATCTGACGGACTTTAGATTTGAAACATGCTTCAAATCTTTACGTCGTAACTACGCCGGACCCAGAAATCCGCTCGTCTGTATGCTAGTCCGACGGACAAAAACCCACGCTAGGGCAGCTATTGGCTACTGGCTATCAACTTCCTTATTTTAGTCCGGTGTACGTCATCACGTACGAATCCGTCTGACTTTTGTGTGATCGTATGTAGGCAAGTCCGTTCGTTAGAAAGTCTGCCGCAAGTCCACCAAAAGTCCGTCGAAAGTCTGTCGGACGGGCTGTCGGACTTTTGTAGCCGAAAAGTCCGACCGTGTGTACGCGGCATAAGTCTTCATATGACCCACATTACCACCAAGGTGAATGATTATCACAAAAGGTAACAACCAAACTAAGTACAACTGAGAAATGTAAAAATATCAATTTGACCATTGGAGACCTTTCACTCCTTTCCACAGAATGGTTCAAGTTTCAGCAATCTGATTCTAATTATCGGTTCAACAATAATGGGACACCCTCTTATGCACCCAGAACATGTAAGAATGTCCAATTATCCAAATATAAAGCCTCTGACCTAGAAAATTAAAGAGAGGTTAGGGTGGATGTAAATACCATAACGTTTAGATTCCCATCTACCCAGTCTTTTATTCAATGACTCATCAAGACTTAGTCTGGCTGCTCCTGTAGCAGCCCCAATATGAAAGGAGTGGGGCGTGAAACAGAAACCCTGCAAACTTAGGCCTTGAACACATTTCTTGAATGCTGGGTCAAATTTGAAATTTGGTCACTGGGGAACCATCATTATAAATTAAAAAAATTCCCTAAACTAAGGCCTGAAGGATAAAAACTAGTGAATAGCAGAAACTGGGAAAATAGCCAGGTCAGAGCAGGGGAATAACATAAGTCAAGTACCGTTGCCCTACTGGTCAGTTTTGGATTTGGCAATATGTATCTTTACACAGGAGTCAATGACTAAAAATTTATGGAACAAAAATTCTGATCCATCGTTCCTATTATGGGGCACTATTTCTGATAGCCATGGTGCCCCAAAAAAGGCAATGATAAATAATGCCTTCAAAAGAAGAGCTTCTTAAAAAGAATAACATGGCTGAAACAACAGAGGTCAGCTTTCTTAAAATATCAAATGCAACGGGCCTACGGTCATCGGAAACTAGGTGAGATCATCTATAACCCTAAATTGCCTAATGTACTAAAAAGAAATTGCTACATGCTGGAAAATTCATCATTTTGAAGAATAAAGGAAAACCCACCAATATTTTAGATATCTGGTGTGACAGACAGCCCCTGTCAGTGATAGATGGGGCGTATCTGCCACGCAGGATCTTGAGGTTCTTAAGATAAATGAGTGACAGTGAAAGTTCTGTAGGCAGCAAGGGGTTAAGCACTGGCCACACCTTGCTCCCCCACCTGGAGTATAATTTTGACTTACCTGAGTATAATCAGTGGAGGTGCTGAGAGAGAAGGAAGCAGGCTGTGATGGAACATGCCTGTAGGACTGAAGCAGACTCAGTGCGGTCTATTTATTAGCCAGGAGGCTTACATTTTGTTTGGTGGACTTTTACTTTGGGACTATGTTTTCTACCCCTAGGTGGGAAGCCTTTTTTGTTGCTGTACTTGCTGACCAAATAAACATGGGCAGGAAGCCCTTAACCTTGCACATGGCTGGATTACCTCTGACAACTCTCTACTTGAAGCTAATCACCCACACTGGCTATAGGATGTGTCCTCCTCAAATAGACCACATAAACATGCTAAAATAGATTGCTAAATAGGTGAATCAAATTTAAAACCCAGAGTATCATTGAACAATCTCCATCTCTTCCATGCAGCTGAATATTCAGCCCATGTTTTAGGGGTAACAGGACTCTTAACAGCGATACCAATGAGATTCAGATCAACTCCCACAGATGGTCCAGACATGGGAAGTCACAAGGATCTGCCCCGGGAAGTAAAGTGCAGAAACAGGCCATCTGGAACCGAGACCAAGCATCTGCAATAGCATTTTGAGTCCCAGGTACATAACTTCCTTTTACCCAGATGTTCAAAACGCAGGCATAAAGGCATTAATTAAGAAGTTTAATTACAGGAGGGGATCTAGAAGAAGGGCAGTAAACAGCAAAAACTACTCCTTTATTGTCTGATTGAATAATAATACACTTATTAATGAAAAATTCTCCCGTAATTTCCAGGGCTACTATAACTGGAAAAAGCTCCAGTAAAACAATATTCTTAACAGCCTTACTATATATTCAGGAGAGCGGCCACTCACCGCAGCACCAATGGGTGCGCCAAATTGTCTTAAAACCTCTTGAACCTGCTGTGTCCGTAAACAATTTAAAATCAGCTGCCAGAACAAATTCATCCTGGAAAAAGGACCTTCTATTATAAGAATCCAAAAACTGCAACCAAATCAGCACGTCTGCCTTAAGGGAATTATTTAGTTGAATGTGAGAAAAAATCCTGCCAACAGGCATAATTCAGGCAAAAGCTAATACCCCTAACAAGGACTGAAGCTCTTTAAGCAAAACTTTTTTTCTCCTAATCAAAAAATAGATCAACAATTTTGCCTTAGCGATCTTCTCCATGGGCAAATAAAATTCTGACAAAACAGTATTTATGTGAATCCTCAGGAACTTTAAAGAAGAAGAAGGAAAAATGGTTTTCTCCTCCGCCATGGGAATGCCAAAATGGCTCATAATAAGAAAAAATCTTTAAAAATATCTTAAAAATCTTCCGGACCAACGAACAAAAAATCATCTAAATAGTGGATAATATTGTCAAAGCCAGATTCAAAACCCAGTGTAAAAATTTGGAAGAATAAGAAACCAAGGAAAATTATTCACCAATTTCATCCTTAAGGGAGGAGCCTTTCGGGTATGAAAGATGATGAAAGAATGATTCTAAAAGAATTAGGTTCCTCTTTTAGGAACCACCCCTAACGGTGAGATGCAAAAATGTGTGAAAGGGGGAAAAGGGCCTGAAATGCTGCCTTCAGAAATCTCCTTCGCAACTTTTTCCCTAACTATGCGGGTAATCGACAGCTGATTTCAAATTGTTGACGACCTTACAACCCAAGCCTAAAAATGTAGGAAGTGAAAATCCGTTGGCAAACCCATCAGTTAGAAACCGTGCTATCTCCTGATTTGGGTAACGTTCCAACCATGGGAGCATATTAACATCACTGGTGTGAATGCTTTTGGTTTGAAAGCCATCACGCTGTTGTCCTGTAGAACTAGCCCTATTGAAACATTTATAAACTGGATGTGAACCAGAACAAAAAGAACACTCGTGCCTATACTTACACAATGTATTCCACTTGCACTGGTTCTTGTTGAACGCATAGCAAATACATTTTCTGTAAGGGGAAATACTGCTAGTAGAGGGCTGCTGCATAGAAAAAGAAGCTTTCTGAGGGATGATGAAGTTGAGCCAAAGGCCCACATCTTTAACTCACCATCTTAAAGTGTTACTAAACGCAGTAATATGAAAATAGTTCATCAGCCCCCCCCCCACAGCGCCCACAGCTTATAAATCTTTTTACGCTAAAATACTGCCACTATACCTTTTTGGCTGATCTGTATACCATGGTCACATGATAAACTGCAGGATCTGCCTGAGTGCTGAGTGTTCAGGTAGGGGGAGATTTCCACTATAGCCTATGTCCTCATGCTGTTATGGGAGGCGGATCATCCATCAATCAGGATGTGATATCCCACCCACTGTGTTCTATTTTATTTACTGGGCATGGAGAAGGAGGGAGGGACTGGGCTGTCATTTAGGATCTGTGTACATGCCCACATGTGTGATGTCAATATCATGTGACCTGGCTAGCTCTGATCAACGAGGAAATGTTCTCTCCAGCAATAGAGACCAAACAGAGCATGTGCAGCAGTACTACCCTCACTGTGTCTTATCTGGCCTTGCCAAGAGAGACCCTGCAGGTGGGGGAGGATCAGTCTATACTGGATCAAAGAGCCTTTTTACACAATGCAGAGGATTAAACCCTTAAGTTCCACAGTGACTATAACAAGCATGCTATTCTGCATATAAAGACAGATTTTACTGTTGTGGATTTAGTAACACTTTAAGTTAGGATAAACAGACATATTTTGCCTGATGGAATTGTCATATTGGTAAATCATCCCCCCCCTTTCTGATTTTTTTTTTTTTATCCGATAAAAAAAATACTGTTTCTGTCTTCATTTCAGGCTGCAAAGCAACAAAATGTGATTATTTTAAAGGAGAGTGATTCTTTTCTATACCCACTGCATGTTTGTTGCTTTTGTGTCTATTTTTAGTTTTCCAAATGTAAGGGGACTTTGAGATTCACCAGAAACATGTCCTAACAAAAATATGTATGATACCATTGCTGACTTATTTTTTATAAAAATGTTAGTTGACATGCCGATTCATTGGCTTTGCGTTGGTTTTCTAGTTACTGCCTCCGAACAAGTATGCAGACAAAGGGGGGTGATTTACTAAAACTGGGTCAAACAGAATCTGGAGCAGCTGTGCATAGTAACCAATCAACCTTTATTTTAAGCTTGTTCAGTTAGGCCCCTTTCACACAACTGTTCAATCAGGTCTGCCTGTCAGTTTTTCAGGGGCAGTTGATCGAACTGTGCCTTTCACCCATATGGACCAGCAGGTGTAAACAGACTTGTGTCCGTTTATACCAACCTACCTTCAATCTAATCTGGTCCACTAAAAACAAATGGAAAGGGATCCATCCACGTCTAGACAGATCAGATCGGAGGGCAGTCAGGTGTAAACGGACAGTGGAGTCCGATTACACCTGGCCACCAATAGAGCAGAGCAGGCTCTGTCTATGTCTGCCAAAAACTGAGTAGTCATGGACCTGTCATCTGCCCGCTCTGATCCTCTGCTGATCAAAACGGAGTACGCCCTGTGTAAAAGGGGCCCAAAAGGATAACTCCCCTTTCATATGAAAACATAGCAAATAAAAAATAAAAATAGCATATAGAATTGTGACACTAGTAATGTTGTGATTCGATGTTATTAAAAATGTCCTTTTCTTTTCAATCTGCAGTTCTGTAGTTTTCTGTAAAATTTAAGGCAATAAGGCAACCCAGAGGTGTTCTGTACACAGTTGGTGTATGAAACACCCCCAGAAATGTGATTTCCTGCCTGTGTGATTGGCTCACTGATTTTCCCAGAACTTTGCACTGAGATACAAGTCAGATTTTAGGCATCCTCGGCAACAAAAATGTAATTTTTGGTGAGCTGCTCCTAAAGGTAAGCCAAGCCTTTAACTTTACTAATAGAGCACCGCAAATGCACCAGCTGATAGAAGAAAAAAACTGCTTTTTTGTAGAGCAGAAACAGGTAGGAATCTGTAACAATATTCAGCTCTAATGCCGGGTGCGCGGTGTGCCACTACTTATATTGGCATGGGGCAGGGTAACCAGAGCCCCGTCCCTTATGATGTCACCGCCCATCATGCCCGGGTGGTGACATCATAAGAGGTGGGGCCTTTGGATGATGTCACACAGTGACTCCGCCCCATGCCAATATAAGTAGTGGCCCACCGTGAACCCGGCATTAGAGCGGGAGAGAGAGCGTTGAGTCAACATCAGAAGAAGAACAGAGGGAGAAGACAGCGGAGAAGACCAGGAAAAAGAGCAAGCAAAAGAGCGTGAAGACAGCAGGAGGAGACCCGGGAGAAGACAGAGGGAGAAGAACCGGAGAGAGAGTGCGGAGAGGAGCCAGAGCGGGGAGAAGAACCGGCAGCGACAGAAGACATCAGCTGAGGAGGCAGAAGAGCCGGAGAGGGGAGAAGAAGTCAGCAGAGACGCCAGAGCTGCTTAATAAATTACTTTAAAACCTTTGTACCATTTTTTTCAGCGTGGGGGTTCCCCTAAAAATCCATACCAGACCGAAGGGCCTGGTATGCTCTTGGAAAAAGAGCCAGCAAAATAACAAGCAAAAGAGTGTGAAGACAGCAGAAGGAGACCCGGCAGAAGACAGCGGATAGAGGGAGAAGAACCGGAGAGAGAGCAGAGAAGACCCGGAGAGGGGAGAAGAACCAGAGAGGGCTAGAAGACATCAGCGGAGAAGACCCGGAGAGGGGAGAAGTCGGAAGAGATGCCAGAGCTGCCTTAATAAATTATTTTAACACCCTGTGTGCTGTGTTTTATTTTTGACACTTTTTTTTCATGTGAATGGGTAGGGGTACAATGTACCCCATACTCATTCACATAGGGTGGGGAGGCGGGGTCTGGGGGCCCACTTGTTAAAGGGGGCTTCCAGATTCTGATAAGCCCCCCGCCTGCAGACCCCGACAACCAACAGCCAGGGTTGTCGGAAAGAGGCCCTTGTCCTCATCAACATGGGGACAGGGGTATGGATTTTGGGGGGACCCCCAAGCCGTGTTTTGTGTGGGGGGCGTGGGGGTTCCCCTTAAAATCCATACCAGACTGAAGGGCCTGGTATGCTCTTGGATGGTGAGCCCATGCCGTTTATTTCTTTAATTTGGTGTGGAGTTCCCCTTCAAGCTCATCAGAGCACAAGTTGCATGTCAAAGTCGGATCGGTCAAGACGGCGATCCGACTTTGATCCAACTTCAGTGATATTCAATGGGCTGAAGTGGGATCAAAGTCGGACCAAAGTAGTGCAGGGAGTATTTTCAAATTCGGACCGACTTGTGTCGGACCAGTTAAGACGGCTCCCATAGGGAAACATTGATTTTCACACGTCATGCAACAAGAGCTCCCAATGAACATGGATCACCCCGAGGGCTTTACGTTGCTTCAGATTCTGGCTGTTCTAAGGTAAAATTTTCCAGTATTAAAAAATTCCCCTGAAGGAGTGTTGAGGGGAAAGTATTGGCGCCATAGACAGTCAGTAAAAGTGTAAGTTCAGCCAAAACTTTTTACTGCTTTCTGGGGGTCAATTAATATACTTTAAATACAGCGCTCTTTCCCATAGGTTCCATAAACTACAATACTACTGTGCAGTAATTACAACACATAATTGGATCACAAAGTGCATATACCATACTGTGACACTACTATCCACTAAACTAAATAAAAGTGCTACAGTGCATACATTGCAAAAAGTGCACAAAGTTCATTCACATTATTACAATAACACTATTCAATCATGCCCTACAAAATAGTGCACTACATGCTCGTAGGTTAATGGGATCCTGTCTAGGGGCAGAGCTACAGGAAGTCGTTTTGTTTGTGTGGAGACACCCAAAGGTGGTGAGGTATCGGGCACTAACCATGCATTTTATGCACTGTAGCACTTTAATTTAGTTGATGGGATTTTAATTGATGCGATTTATTAGAGTGGATAGTGGTATCACAGTATGGTGTATTGTGATCCAGTTATGTGTTGTAATTAATGCACCGTAGTACTGTAATTTTTGGAACCTATGGGGATAATTGCTGTATTTTGAAGTATATTGATCATATACAGTAAACACATGTAGTGTTTTGTACAGCAGCTGTCATTTAGCATACACTTAGCATGGGTATATATGGTTTATACTGGTGGCTCATTAACCACTTGACCTCTAGAAGATTTACCCTCCTTCATGACCACTGACAATTGCACGGTCATGCAACACTGTAACCAAATGATGTCATTTTTTTCCCCATAAATTGAGCTTTCTTCTGGTGGTATTTGATCACCAGAACTTTTTTTTTTAATGTTTGCACTATAAACAAAAAAAAGACCGACAATTAGAAAAAAAATATCTATATATTTTTTTTACTTTCTGCTATAAAACTTGTCCCATAAAATGTTTTTAAAAATCAAATGTCTTCATAAATTTAGGCCAATATGTATTCTGCTACATATTTTTGGAAAATAAAAAATCCTAATAAGTGCATATTGATTGGTTTGCACACAAGTTATAGCATCTACAAGCTATGGTATACATAGCTTGTAGATACGTACTGAATTTTTCTTTATTTATTTTTTAATACACTAGGCGGCGATCAGGGACTTATAGCGGGACTGCAATATTGCGGTGGACAGTCTGACACTAACTGACACATTGTGGGAACCAGTGATACTAATACAGTGATCAGTGCTAAAAATGTGCACTGTCACTGTACTAATGACACTGGCTGGGAAGGGGTTAAATATCTAGGGTTAACTGTGTGCCTAACCAGTGTTTGTGTTTATTATGTGTGTTGCTTTTACTAAGGGAAGTAATGGATGTTATTCCCTGCTTTGCAGGGACACAAAATCCATCACTTTCCCCCTGTCAGAACAGAACTCTGCCTTGTTAGAGCTCCGTTATGTGTCTCTACCCGACAATCAGCGGGTGCCAGCGGACATCTATTGGCCGACACCCACGGATCGGCTTGTGCTGTGTCAAATCACAGCACAGCAGCAGAGCCGGCGGTGCGTGCAGTGCGCCCCCTATCCGGGAGTGTTGGATCCCGCACTAGGTACGTGATCTGGCACAAAGCTACTGCCCTGCTGCAGTATATGTGCGGTGGCCGGTCCGCAAGCGGTTAAGGAGATTTTCCCCTTATTGTCACACAACGTCTCACAAAAAAAAAGATAAGAAAATCTTTAGTCACAGCATGCACTTTCATTTTTGTAACATCAGCATTGTATTAGCAATATAAACAATATTTATTATTGACAATCCAATATAAGTTTACTTCTGCCTGTCTGCTGGCCATCTCTTTCCACAACTTCCTGGATTCCCTGTATGCTTTTCAGTTTCTCTTTTGCTGTTTACGTTCAATTTCTAAGGACTACATATCCCATGGTACCGTGCTGCCTGTAAGCTCTGTATTTCAGAAGGCAGGCTCTGTGAAATGTCACACAGCGCCCACCTGATTTCCCGCCTGTAAGTTCGGGCGGGGGGGAGCTTACAGGTTCGGGGGAACTGTACACAATGAAAGGGGGGAGAGAGGGGTAACAATCATTTATGCTGAGATGAGGGGATTGTGCAGGAGGGGGGCTGTTTGTGCTGGGAAGGGTAATGGGGATGATGGAAAGGGGGGGATTTGTGCTAGGAGAAGGAATGGGGGAATATGTGCTAGGAGTATGAGGGGGGTTTGGGGGGGTTGTGGGAGATTTGAGCTTAAAGGAGCGGAATTTGGGTAAGGTGGGATGATTCTATGCTGGGATGGGTAATTTGGAGGTTTGGGGGGATTTGGGGTTGGGGGGGGGGGATTTGTGCTAGGAGAGGTGATTGGGGAATTTATGTTAGGAGAGGGGATTGGGGGAGGTTGTCTTAAGAGAGGGTATTTATTCTAGGAGGGGATTTGTACTAGAAGAGGGGATTGGGGTGGTTGTTTTAGGAGAGGGGATTTATGTTAGGCTGGGGGGATTGGGAGGGATTTGTACTAGGAGGGGGGCTTGGGGGGTTGTGCTAGAAGGGAGGATTGGGTGTGAGACTTGTGCTAGTAGGGGGGATTGTGAAGGGGGTTTTGCTGGGGTGAGGGATTGGGGGGCATTTGTACTGAGAGGGGATGGGGGGTTTGAGCTAAAAGGGAGGATTTGGGGGGGGGTTGTGCTAGGAGAAGAGGATTTGTGTTAGGAGGGGGGATTAGGGGGGCTTTGTGCTAGGAGTGGGGGTTGGAAGGGGTTGTGCTGGGGTGGGGAAGGATTCGTGCTTGGAAGAATAATTTGGAGGGGGTTGTAGGGGGATTTATGTTAGGAAGGGGCATTTGGGGGAGAGGATTTGTGCGAAGTTGGAAAATTTGCAGGGAAAGAGGATGTATGCTATAGGGGTGAAGTAGAACTACAGGTGAAGTTTTATTTATTTATTTTGGGGGGGGGGGGGGTGGGGGGGGTGCAAGTAGCTGGTTTTGCCTAGGGTGCAATATAATCCAGCACCGGCCTTGTATGTGGCACAGAAATTCAAGGAAGTAAACGTGTGGGATTCTTCATAAGGTTTATAAACATTAACATTGTTCAAAATAATAGAAGTAGGCTATACATATGGGAATATGTGGAAATAAATGTACGATTTGACATTTTGACCATAGATAGGCTTTTATAATAATAACATTATTAATCTGATGGGTGGGTCCAATGCTCTTGGGTTGCCTTATATATCAAGGTGATCAGGTTCATCAGAAGTCCTTGGAATATTAATCTATTGTTAATGCACATATCTGTATATAAATCCATTGTAGAATAGTATTAGATCCACGTCAGTAATAATAAAAGGAAATTTATTTTGCATCTCAGGCTCTCTCGGCACATCAACTCTCAGGATCCTTGCATCCCACACGCCTCTTGTTCTATCCCTATGGGTGGCATCAATTGCAAATATCTAAAGTGCAAAAAATCAAGAGAATTATCTGGAGGAAGGAAGAAAATCAGCTGTTTTGGTTTAAGAGAACAAAGCCACCCATTCAATGTCACTTATAAAAAAAAAAAAAAAAAAGATTAATTTTACCTAAAATATTCTGCAATTCAGTATTCTGAACAGTTTGATTTCTGCTAGTGTATTTGTTTTACATTTATGGTTAATTATATAAGTCAATATTATGAAACGTCTGGATCTTAAAAAGCTGTTAAGTCATGATTGCTATTTAAATGAAACCTTAATTAGTACGTGTGAGTTATGTATTTATTGAGAACATAAGCTTTAATTCTGCATCACATTGCTTGTGATGCAAATGAACCGAGCCAGATATTTTTCTTAGAGCAGAGCTGTAGAAGGAGCCTGCTTTTTTATGTCACTTAGGTGTGGTCCTTTCTAAAAGTATGTGTTTGCTGACAATATGTTGTGTTGCCGACAGAGACAGCAAGTACACACTGGATCTCAGGAAAGTTTTAAGCTGTTACATGGGTGTGGCTATCAATGACTTTGAATTTCCAGTTCAGTACCTCCTAAAACTATGTGAAGGAAAACATTTTTCTTATTCAAAAACAGGTTTATTACGCTCCTAAAGTGGCACTAAACTCTGGTTTAAAATAATTATATTATCATATATATTCCTAACTCATAAAAATACCTTCTTTTTGCTCTCAGCCACCTTCAACTTCTTTTTTTTTTTTTTTTTGCTGCCGTGATCTGACTTCCTGTTAGAAGGTGGCTACATCCGTTCTCCACAATGGTCCCACATTCTCTTGCACGCTCCTGTGATGCACTATTGGTTATATCTCCTGGAGACCTCAATATTGACATTGACCTCAACTGTTTTATATCCAACTTTTGAACCTTTACCTTGGGATCACCTTGGGATGCTTCCCTACTATATCCAAAACCAACTTGACTTCTTCTAAATTATAGCTTCCCGCATCACTGTAGATGGTTTCTGGTAATTTGCGCTGACAGTTAGGTGGGGATATAATAGAGAGGAAATCTCTACCTTTCAGTAATTCCCCCACAATTTTAGAATTATATACTTTCTGACACATATATATTTTTAAGACTTTATATATTTTTAACACAGGTTTAACCACTTCCCGCCGGCCTATAAAAGATTGACAGGCCAGGAAGTGGTTCCGTTATCCTGACTGGGCGTCATATGGCATCCAGCAGGACAACATGCCGGCGCGCGCCCGCGGGGGCGCACAGCGTGAAGATCACGAGTGCGGCGTGTCAGTGCGATCGTGATAAGAAGCCTCTGACAGGGGCTTCTTACCACGTGATCAGCTGTGACCAATCACAGCTAATCATCGCGAGAACCAGGAAGTGCCGGTAAAGGTCATTCCTCGGTTCGCGCTGACAAGGAGAGCTGAACGACGGCTCTCCCTATCAGAGGGGGGGTCTGTGCTGATAATCAGCACACTGATTATCAGCACAACCCCCATCAAATGTGCCAATCGGTGCCCAGTCAGTGCCCCATCATAACCCCCTGCCAGTGCCCACCACAGTACAAATCAGTGCCCACCATAGTGCCAATCAGTGTCCATCACAGTGCCAATCAGTGCCCAGCATTAACACCTGTCAGTACCTTCCCAATCAGTGCTGCCCATCAGTGCCATCTATTAGTGTCCATCAATGCCACTTGTCTGTGCCCAACAGTTCCACCTGTCTGTGCCCATCAGTTCCGCCTGTCAGTGCCCATCAGTGCTGCATATCAGTGCCACCTATCGGTGCCCATCAGTGCCGCCCATCAGTGCCCATCAATTCTACATATCAGTGCCAACTCATCAGTGCCGCCTCATCAGTGCCCATCAGTGCCGATTTATCAGTGCCTGTCAGTGAAGGAGAAAACTAAATTTTATAACAAAGAAAAACTTTTTTTTTTCAAAAATGTTGGTCTTTTTTAGTTTTTTTAGCAAAAAATAAAAACCGCAGAGATGATCAAATACCACCAAAAGAAAGCTCTACTTGTGGGAAGAAAATGATAAAAATTTAGTTTGGGTACAGTGTTGTATGACCGCGCAATTGTGACAGCACTGAAAGCTCAAAATTGTCCTGGGCAGGAAGGGGCGAAAGTGCCTGGTATTGAAGTGGTTAATATACACTTTTTTTATACAATAATTAATGTTAATTGATGTAAATTTTTTACCTCCTTAGAATTTTAGGGTTTAAGCAGTTTAAAAATGTTGACTTTAGTTTTACTAGATAGCATCTGTATTGTACAATGGTGAGCGAATATGCAGGAAGTCATTTATATACTTGACCACTGGGGGTGTGCTGGTTTGCTATAAACAGCATTCCCCACGGTGACTACATTGCTGAATTACACCCCATCTTATGAGTCGTTCATGCCTGTATTTAATTAGGACCTGACATAGTATATGTGGCGATATGTATATCAATTAGATCTTCCGACCCCTCAAGTTTTACAATTATAGGGAGCTGGTACACTGCTAAGACATGAGGTGTACCAAGATGGCACCGCCTCAGACGATATCCTATGACGAAACATGTAAGGTGGAGCTTGGTACGCACCCACGGCACCCACGTACCCCTGGAGGGGTACAAAGATCTGGTGAGTGTGGAACTGAAGAGGAGCACGAGTGTCACTTCACTTCCTGCACAGGATTCATGATTAAGTGTATGCACAAGTCACTTGGGAATTTTGCATATTTGCACTAAAGACTGGACTTATATTATATACTTTTCACTAATATATTCCTCAATATATGTGGGGTCATATTCTCAAAAAATTTTTTAGGATCAATTTTATTTTATTTTTATTTTTATATATCCACATTTTTTCATCTATTATGTATTTGTGTGTTTTGGACATATATACACATTCCATGTTTTTTTTGTTTTTGCATGCACCATTAGGTCTACCATATAATAGGATTGGTATCATTGGACTTTTCAAGTTTTTAGTCTTTTTAAGGTTTATGAGTCTGGTATTACATTATGTACTTTGCACATCCATGTGAAGTGTGATTCACCTTTGATCGCAGTAGTGTGAACCTGGGCTTAATGACCAGGCTATTTTTTGTGAAACGACACTGCGTCGCTTTAACTGACAATTGTGCGGTCGTGCGATGTTGTATCCAAACAAAATTGATGTCCTTTTTTCCCACAAATAGAGCTTTCTTTTGGTGGTATTTGATCACATCTGCGGTGGTATTTGATCACATCAGCGTCAATTTTTAAAAAAAACAAAAAAAAACCAATATTTATAACTTTTTGCTATAATAAATATTCCCCCAAAAAAACAATTCTTCATCAGTTCCGGCCAATATGTATTCTACATTTTACATTGGTAAAAAAAAAAATTGCAATAAGCGTATATTGATTGGTTTGTGCAAAAGTTATAGCGTCTACAAAATAGGAGATAGATTTATGGAATTTTTATTATTTTTTTATTTTTTACTAGTAATGGCGGTGACCTGCGATTTTTCAGCGGGACTGTGACATTGCGGCGGACAGATCAGACACTTTTTTTGGTGCTTTTTTTGACAGATTCCCGTTCTGGCTTTCTGAGGAGCGATTGCGGGTGGCTGGCGGGCATCGCGGCCGCCAGCCACGACAATCGGCTTTGGCGGCATGCGTGTGCCCACTATAGCTTCTTAAGCGACTGACATACGACGGTAATTCACGCAGCTGTGCCAACCTGCCGCAGTACAACTGTGGCGGCAGGTCAGCAAGTAGTTAACCTCTTTCCGACCACACTATAGCAGAATGACAGCTACATCGCGATCGCACATTTCCGGTAGGGAATCTATTGACATCCTTCCAGAACCCTGCCTCCTCGCGTGCTCTCCGGAATGCACATCGGGAGTGCTCTGTGATCGCTGTGTCCTTCAGACACAGCTGACCACATATTGCGGTAAAGAGCCAATTAAAGTGGCTCTCTACACTGTGATCAGTTGTGTCCAATCACAGCTGATCACAGTGTAAACAGGATTTGCGGGTTATCAGCAGTACTCTCCTCACGCTAACAGCGTGTGAGGAGAGGAGAGCTGGTAAGAGGCAATCCACACCGGGGACATCTACACTGATAATCAGTGCCCATCAGTGAAGGAGAAAATGTACTTATTTACAAAAAAAAATTACGGAAACTAAGAAAACATTTTTTTTTCAAAATTTTCAGGTTTCTCATTTGTTTAGCAGCAAATAAAAAAACCCAAGGATGATTAAATACCACCAAAAGAAACCTCTATCTGTCTGATAAAATGATGATAAAAATGTCATATGGGTACAGTGTGACATGACCACGTAATTCTCATTCAAAGTGTGTGACAGTGCTGAAAGCTGAAAATTGGCCTGGGCAGGAAGGGGGTGAAAGTGCCCAGTAGGCAAGTGGTTTAAAACAAAAGCCAAACATATGGTACATATAAAGAGCTACAGTATGTTTCTAGGTGAAACGAATGTAACAAAATATAGAGGTACAGTAGTAAATGTGATTCTTATGGTAAAATCAAAACTTTCATTCCCACTTTGCAACTGAATTTTTCCTTAGCTTAGTGAATGAGGTAAAGCTCTGCTGACTTCTATCTTCCAATTATGTGTAAAAATTCTGTTGTTTATTTTATGTTTTTTTTTTTCTTGTACATGATTGGGTATTCTTTGCAAAGTGAATTTTTCACAACATTTATTAATTTAGTGAAAATTAAATTACAAAGTGAACAGCCCATTTGCTTTTAGTAAGTCAATTTCTTAGACTTCATAGACATGGTAAAACTGTTTAAATCAGTATAACAGTCAAGAAAATAGCATTTTGTGGGGGTCAGCAATTGGAGCCCCATATTC
Source organism: Aquarana catesbeiana (assembly GCF_042186555.1). Lineage (NCBI taxonomy): Eukaryota > Metazoa > Chordata > Amphibia > Anura > Ranidae > Aquarana > Aquarana catesbeiana. Next base: position 492,120,471 of record NC_133324.1, on the reverse strand, counting down.
CTTACGTGCCAGGTTTACTTAAAATCTCAACTCCAGCCAAAACTTTTAATTTGGTTTTGAATAGAATGAGAAGGGTTTAGAGCCTCTGTCAGGTTTTCATTGCCATCTATGTACCTACTGAAAATTACATTTCTAGTAGAGTGGGGAGGGGTTAATACTGACAATGTTTTCATTGTTGCCCTTTTCTTCCCCTTATGATGATGAGCACACCATCTTTGCAGGCGTCACAGAGACAGGAAATTGGGGAATATCTCCCCCAAAGGATCACAGTCAGAAATAAAAAAAAATGCATAAATTGTAACTCCTCTCCACCCTATATAAAGCTAAAAGAAAGTTTGATCGGAGGTTGTCTTTAACCCTTTTACTTCCTCGGGGGGACACAGATATACAGACAGCAGTACACGGACCAAAATTTGACCGATTTTTGGTCCGTGTATACCCTGCTTAAGTCTAAGTTCACATCTATGCAGCTGCGCTTGATGCATTTTTCAGTGCATTTTGCGTTTTTAAACCCTTGTTTTTATGCGTTTTTGCATGCAGTTTTCATGCATTTTGCATTTTACATTTTTTGTTTTTCTCTCTTTAAACCCACTGTAAGTACACTGTATATACTGTAGCTGGTTGCTAAGCAGGGGGCCGCCGCATCCTTAACAACTGATGAGTCATCAGCTGTCAGCAGGTTCCCTGCTGACAGCTGAATATAAAAAAAAAAAATTGTGAAAACAACAGCGTGGGGTCCCCCCCCAGGCCCTTCGGGTCTAGTATGGATTAGGCTTCATGCACACGAGACGCCGGTGCAAACTCTGCTGAACACGTTTTTAAAAGCTGAAACCGGTATTTAGAAACGCCCGTTTTGCCGCATTTGCATGCCGCGTTTAGGCGCGTTTTACCGTGCTTGTGTCTAGAAGCGTCTGCAGAGCAGAGAATGACATTTTGCGACCCAATTTTGGGGCCCCGTATCTCAAGGCCACTTGGTGCTAAATTTGGTGTGCTAACACAGTGGAACTAACACTACAACATATCCAAAATTGGGGTTCCTAGTGCTAAGTGGCCCCAAGATATGGGACCCCAAAGTCGGGTCGCAAAATGTAATTCTCTGCTGCAGAAAAGTGCTTGACATTTTGTGACCCAACCTTGGGGCCCCGTATCTCGGGGCCACTTGGTGCTAGGAACCCCAAATTTGGATATGTTATAGTGCCACTGTGTTTGCACACCAAATTTGGGGTTCCTAGCACCAAGTGGTCCCAAATTCAGGTCACAAAATGTTTGCGACCCAACTTTGGGGCCCTGTATCTCGGGGCCACTTGGTGCTAGGAACTCCAAATTTGGATATGTTGTAGTGCTAGTTCTACTGTGTTTGCACACCAAATTTTTTACTAGTAATGGCGGTGACCTACGATTTTTAGCGGGACTGCGACATTGCAGTGGACAGATCAGACACTTTTGGCGCTTTTTTTGACAGATCCCCATTCTGGATCTCTGAGGAGCAATTGCGGGTGGCTGGCGGGCATCGCTGCCGCCAGCCACCTAGGAGCCCCGAGATATGGGGCCCCAAAGTCGGGTCGCAAAATGTCATTATCTGCTGCAGTTTACCATCATATTTCTGTGTTTTCTGGTCCAAAAAATAGGGTTCCTTTAAAAACACTTATAAACGCAAACGCGGTTAAACGGCGTACCGGCATTTAGCCGCGTTTGGCGTCTGAAACGTGGAAGACTTTTGCGTCTGAACACATTTTTTTGCTTCTGGAAAAACGAGGTTAAACACTACTGCCTAAAAACGCCAAAAAAACGAGACTGTGTACATGGACACATAGGATAACATTGAATAAGTTCAGGGGCAGTTGAAAAAAGTGTCCAACTGCCTCTGAACGCACGTTTAACAGCGTCTCATGTGCATGAGGCCTTAAGAGGGGACCCCCCCAACGCAAAGTTGTTTTAGAAAATGGCTTGGGGTCCCCCTAAAATCCATACCAAACCCTTATGGAAAACCCCATGCAGCCTGTCAGGAAAGGGAGGGGACGAGCGAGCGCCCCCCCCGTCCTGAACCATTCCCTCAACATGGGGGGTGGGTGCTCTGGGGGGCTCTTGTGACATCACAAGTGGCGGGCTCTCCGGGTAATGTCATCGGATGGGCACACCCTATGGCTATATAAGAGATGCCAGACAGCGGGCAACAACACAAAGGAGGAAGACAATCACAGAAGAGTGGCTTTTTCTATAGCGGGTAACCAGCGGTGAGGAAGAAGACAGCAGCGGGAGAAGATAGCAGCGAGAGAGATGGCGGTGGGAGAACACGGCAGTGGGAGGGACGGCGACAGGAGAAGATGGCTCAGAACTATTTTATTAATAAAGGACAAAAACCGGCTCTTGTTTTTTTTTACATTTCACTGCTTTTTGGGGTGAATGGGTAGGGGTGCAATGTACCGATATCCATTCACATAGGGGGGCTGAGATCTGGGGGCCCCCTTCTTAAAGGGGAGCTTCCAGAGTCTGATAAGCCCCCTGCCCGCATACCCCGACAACCACCAGCCAGGGTTGTCGGGAAGAGTCCCTTGTCCCCATCAACATTTTTTTTTTTTTGGCGTGGGTGTGTCCCCTCTGAATCCATGCTAGACCCAAAGGGCATGGTCATGGGGACCCCACGCTGTTTTTTTCGTAATTTGTTCTTGCCAGCAATTTATTTATTTTTTCCCTGCTGACAGCTGATGACTCATCGGTTATTAAGGATGCGGTGGCCGAGTTCCCGGCCCCCTGCTTAGCAACCAACTATATACAGTGTTAAAATCAAAACGCAAAACACATCAAAAATCATATCACAAACACAACACTTGCGTTTCTGGTGCGATTCCATTGAAGTCTATTACCCGCAAATCGCGGGAAAAAAGTCCCCGACCCTTCCCAAAAACGCACCGGCCGCAAAACACATAGGTGTGAACTTGTACCATAGGAAATCATGTTAAATGGACTGTAGTGCGTTTCTGCAAACTGCAAAACGCACTAAAAAACACATGTGTGGACCTAGGGTAAGAGATCATTCACCTGTCAGCTGAGAGAGGGGCAGGAATGTTATCTGACATCATTGACCAAATATGGAGGTGGCTAAATTGCTGAATGATGTTATTGATGATTGACTGACGATATAATTTTTTGGGGAGGGGTTTAATAAAGGACTTGTCAAATGTGTGTGCTTATTTGCATTGTCTTTTTTTTGTGAATGAGTAAAGGGTACCATACACCCATGTCCCACATTATCAAGCAATGTAGATCCACATCAAAATGTTATTTAGCAGCAATTTATTTATTTTTTCTTTGCAAATGTCACTTTTGCTACAGGGACATAGATGGGGGGGGGGGGGGGGTATAAGGCAGTACAAATTCCCCCAGAGCATTTGTAGTGCAACAGTCAACGAAGACAAATCAGATGTTGCTCACTCAAAGCACTGTAGTCACCACTCCTGCTGCCTTTCAGGTCTTAGACTGGCAGCTGCAGTTTAGGGTGAGGAGGGCTCTTTTTATCTCCTCCTTGACTCCAGTCATATGATACAGCTGAGGGAGGACTTCCCCTCACTCTGACACTCTGAACTGCCTGGTTTGGCTGGTCAGCGTGTTTCATGGAGGAGGGAGATCTGTACTATAGATGTTGGGATCTGTACTGGAGAACAGCTTTGCTGGAGGAAGAGATCTGTATTGGAGGGAGCTGTACTAAGGGGGAGTCAGAATCTCTACTGGTGAGGAAATCTGTACTGGGGAGGAAATCTGTACTGGTTGGGAGTTGTACTGGGGAGGAAATCTGTACTGGTTGGGAGTTGTACTGGGGAGGAAATCTCCCCAGTACAATGGGAGCTGTACTAAGGGGGAGGAAATCTGTATTGGATGGGATTTGTACTAAGGGACAGGATCTGCAGACAGAAAACGTTTGGGGCCACTCAGCCACCCCTGCATGCCTGTCACATTAGGACAAGAGGGCTGTGACTGTACATCCACTGCATCTCCACAGAGTAATAAAGGACGGTTGCACACAGTTCCAGGTGTCTTTCACATTTCACATGCACCCTCCCAAAAGAAAAGAAAAAACTCTCTAGCAAGTTTATACTAAATGGATCAGACAGTGGTGTATCAACACCTAAGTATAGACGGCTTGCTGCAATTTTCTCCAATTGATCAAAACAACCAAACAACCAGGGAGACTCGAACATCAGACCACCAGGGGAATACGTCAGGCATTACCCAGAAATGTAAAAAGACTCTCCATAGTGTAAAACGTACCAAAAAGGTTTATTAAAGCTTAAAAATTGCACTTACAGAAATGATGATTAAAAAAGATCAAGAAAACAACCGGCCGGCTTGCGAACACCTGTCCACTGAGTTACAGTGCGATGACGTCAGCACATCAAACCTCCCTACCCGCATTTCGTCACAATCTGACGTCGTCTCGGGAAGCTTTAATAAACCTTTTTGGTACGTTTTACACTGCGGAGAGTCTTTTTACATTTCTGGGTAATGCCTGACTTATTCCCCTGGTGGTTTGATGTTCGAGTCTCCCTGGTCCTTTGGTGCTTAGTCAAAGTTTCTTCCCAGTCAATACCTGTGGATGCTCAACACCCCTCCGGACAGAGGCCCTGGCTGGGTATTTAGCCGCAGGCTCATAAGAGCTTGCCTTTTGGTAAGCACGCATTCTATGTGGTGGAGGTGTACTGTCTTTGAGGGGTGTTTATCACAAGAATCTACACTGATGTGCATTTTATGGACTGTTTATTAATTTTCTTTGTTATCACTTATATTGCTGTGTGTTGTAGTTCACACACATTTACAGTTTTGGATTATTCACCATTTCCTTCTTTTATATTTTATAGCGCTGATATATTGAACTATATATTTGTGGTTTTAGCAGCTGCTTTATTTATTTATTTTTTGTGTTTTCCTTGTTTTTCTTTTTTTCTTTTTTCTTTTCTATGGTATTTAGTGCGGTATTTTCCATTTTTATAATTAATCTATTGCGATCCGTCGGCTTAAAATAAGTTTTAAATTTGAATTCTCAGTTAGTCAAACTGATATCCAGTTCCAAAAAGTGTATACGCTCTCTACTGGACTCATGTGTCAATGCAATACCTCTGTCATTGATATTTAATGACTTAAAAAACTGATCAAGGGAGGCGGAAGTGCCATCCCATAGGAGGAGGATGTAGTCTATGTATCTGGTCAAATTGGAACTGTTAGAAGCATAGACGACATCCTCCTCCCACTTGGCCATAAAAAGGTTGGCTAAGCTTGGAGCAAAGTTAGCCCCCATAGCCACACCCTTCTGTTGTAAATAATATTTGCCTTCAAACCAGAAGTAATTATGTCTGGTGGCAAAATTCAGGAGTTCTATAATAAATTTACGTTGCATCGAGATAGTGAATCGTCCTTAGCCACAAAATACCTCACAGCCTCAATATCTAAATTATGGGGCATGCAGGTATAGAGGGAGGCCACATCGGCTGTGGCCATTAGGTAATCTCCCTGGATATTAACACTTTCTGAAAATCTGATAGTGTCCTTAGTATCTTTAAGATGAGGAGTATTTTTGACAAGCGGCTGCAAATAGAAATCTATATATCACCCAATACATGAAGTAATGGAGTCAATTCCACTTACTATGGGATGGCCTCGTGGATGTACGGGATCTTTGTGGACTTTCAGTAAGTAATACATAGTTAGTTAAAAACAAAATACATAATTCTTATGTGAATATACAGTTCATGTGTGCCACATCCCTCTTCCACTGAAATGATAGCTTTTCTTTTTGATGTACACCTTGTGCTGATTTTCCTTGATCTTTCACCCTTGTGAACCTTCTATAACCCTCTATGTCTACATATACAAGCTCAATATCTCTGTTTTCTATGTAAGTGCACCATATTTTAATAAATATGGACGTTTTAAAATACAACGTCATGGGAGTACATTTGTTTTAAATGAGGTAACGAAAAAAATAGGATTTCAGATTAAAAGGGCATACGAGGTTTACCCAGAAATGTGCGTATCCTTTGAGGCAAGCGGAGGAAAGAAGTAGGCTATCTACCAGAGAAGCCTGGATATATACTCCAGCAAGAGAAGACGCTTATAGACCTGGAAACAGGTCTATATTGGAGGTAAGTATCATTTGAGCAGTGGCTGCTGCTCCATTAGGGGCGCAGGGGCGCTGCCCTCGTATTCCATGTGCCCAGCCCCTAATCTACATGAAGGGTGCTGGACACATGGATTTCAATTTTTTTTTTAAGCACATGATTAGGGCCTGAGGCTCTAATTGGCTTCAAAAAAGGGGAGGCTCGGGGTGCACCCACTTGTGTGACATTAGCAAAATAATATTCGCTAATATCTTTATGCTTCTCCTCGCAGGCAATCAAGAAGGGAGGAGAATCCCCATTTGGGTCTCAGGACCCACTTCCTGTTCAGCGTGGAGGAGAAGCAATGTCTGTTCGGCCGGGAGCCTGGAGCAAGGAGCAGCCTCCTAAGGTAAGGCCGGACTGATCGCCGCCTTCCCATCTGATTGCCGCCTTCCCATCCATCTCCCACGCCGGGGGGGATTGGCGGTTGTGCGAGTGAGGGGGGCAGGTTTGTTTGTCGCCCTCCCCCAAAATATTGAGCACCAGCCGCCACTGCATTTGAGTGGAAGAGGGATGTGCCACACATGAACTGTATATTCACATATGAATTATGTATTTTGTTTTTAATACGTGAAGGCATTGATCATGTCACTGAATAATTTATTTTGATTGGTTTGAATTGTATATGTATACACATACGGTGAAGTTTAATTTGTTTTTTAGTTATGAAAGGCGTAGCCAACATATAAATTAAGTCAGTAAACTCTATCACATAAACTCCAAAGATGTCAGATTAGATGTTAGATCCAAATAAATTAGATTAAGAGATAAGATTTGTTACACAAAATTTCACATATTCTTTAATTTATTGAAGCAAAGGTCAATTGACAGGCTATAGTTTCTGTCATAAAGCACTGCTCCTTATACACAGCTAGAAACATAAAGAGGAACATTTATAAAATAAGTAAAGGCCGAGCAGAAATGTCTTTATTTTGCACACTTTTTCGAAAGTGTGAGTATTTCTTGGATGTGTGTTATTTATCATTTTAGACCTCATGCACACTGGATATTTGGCCTTCTCTCCTTGACGCCTTTCCTCCTGACCGCAGTGTTTTGGTAGAAAAAAAAGCATGACACCTGTAAACAAGTGTAACATGTTTAGGCTTGTCACAATAACATGCGTTTAGATGTGTTTAGGCGCGTACATTTTTTTTGCTGCCAAAATGCTGCTGCTCCTGGATACGTTGACAGCAGGTTTTTCTGCCTCTAAACTCTTCTAAGCTTCCGTGTGTGCATGAAAAAATACGCTAACATGCAGGAGCGTTTACACGAAGAAATATACAAAATGCTAGATACCCCTAAAGGCAGCGTTAAAAACATCCAGTGTGCATGAGGCTTTAATGGTTAGTGAGGTAAGTTCCCAAATATTTTGCTGATAATTTAAGAACATTAAAACAGAATACTCTGGTGGTTTGGCTAATGGTAGAAAACCTGTGGTATACAGTATCTCGCTTTCTTGGAAAATCATTACTGCGTTGATTTCCTGTAAAGAATAAAAAAAATTCAGGTTGCGAAAACACTGCAGTTTCACTATTCCTAATCATTACAATTTGGAACAATGTATTGTGTTCCACTAAGTATGGTAGAATAGTTGCGCAATGATGTCATGTGTGCTTTGCTAATAATATTTAACAGTACAGTAAGAAAATGATTAACATAATGATCTTTACTAAAACATGTAAAAAAAATACAGCTTGTTCCTGGTTCCAGTCCGCTGATCCAGTTCCAGCCTGCTGTGCCTTTTTGCTGATCCAGCTTGTTCCTGGTTCCAGTCCACTGATCCAGTTCCTGCCTGCTGCACCTGCCTATCCATCCTGCCTGCTCCGGGTACCAGCCTGCTGTGCCAGTTTCTGCCTTCTACCTTCTGCAAGGAATCTCTCGAACCTCTGGAGTGACCTTCTGCTGTTGATCCTGCCAGGCACTCATACCACTCCCCACTCCTGTGCTTCCTGTTTATCCTAACAGGGGCCTTGAGTCGGAGGCGTATGAGAGGTCATCCTTCGAAATTCGGGCTCACCTACTAGGTACGTAACAGCCGCAATGTGCTTTGTGAATGGTCCCACAGTCTTCTGGGATGTGTGATGTGTCCCAGAAGACTGTGGGGAGGGAGGGGGGAGAGGAGAACTTCTGCTCGGATCGCCTAGAAGTGGGTACCTAGAATCCTATAGAAAATTTATGGAGGAAGCTGAAACTTCAAGTTGCCAAGCAACCTTAAGGATTTAGAGAAGAGTGGACCAAAATTTCTCCTGAGATATTTATAGGGGAAGTGCTGCGCTATCTGGATGTTAGCATAAGTGCCTTGATGCAATGACACTAAATAAAAAATTTGTTGACGTGCAAACAAAGTTTTTTTACCTTGCCAACAAGGGTTTCTCCACAAAGTACTAAGTCAAGTTTTGCTTGGGGATCAAATACTTATTTTACCCACTGAACTGGAACTCAATTTATAACATTTGTATCATGTTTTTTTCTGGATTTTTTTGTGGATATTCTGTCTCTATCATTTAAAATACACCTATGCTAAAAATGATAGACCCTCCATTTCTTTGTAAGTGAGCAAACTTACAAACTCTGCAGGGGATCAAATATATGTATGTGCGTGTGTGTGCGTGTGTGCGTGTGTATGTGTGTATATATATATATATATATATATATATATATATATATATATATATATATATATATATATATATATATATATATATACATATATATACACATATATATATATATATATATATATATATATATATATATATACAGTATATCTAATGCTTAAGGTAGAATTCCATGTTTAACCCCTTGGAGCCTCCCGGCCCTTTAAGGGGTTTATGGTCATGTCACATGATCGGAAAGCTCCCAATCGCAAGAAGATTTCCTTTAGGCGCCAGTAACCTGCTGGGAGCGAGCTCTGGGCATTGCTGTTTTTGCACGAATGCACACAAATATGAGGCCCACCCACCGAGCAGCCCCAAATATGTGTGCTTGCGGCCAGCGCCAAGAGGTTAAGGTCACTTTTAGTGGCCATTGCATACAGTAAAATCCACCTAGACCAATCAGAGGGAGTCTTGTACTCACTGATAAAAATACAAGGCTTCTCATGAATGGCAGAGAAGCACTAAGCCTAATCTCATTGTATTCGGCAGCAGTCAGGAAGTCATCTGAATTGTTGCCAGAACACAGCAAACTTCATCATTCTGTAATGGCAATAGTTTGTTTGAGCCAGCCTGGCCCCAATGAACTATGTCAAGTGACGTTAAAGGGTTAACTCCACTTTTGTGAGGGTAAACAAATAGCAAATATAATATAGCGTATACAATTGTGACACAAGTCATATTGTAATTGAATGCTATTAAAATGACATTTCCTTTTCAATCTGCAGCTGCTGTAATTTTCTGAAAATGCAATGCAATATGGTTACTTGGAGGTGTTCTATACACAGAATGTGTACAGAATTCCCCCCAGAAACATAATGCTTGTGTGATTGGCTCACTCATTTTCCCATAAGTCTGCACTAAGATACAAGTCAGATTTCAGGCATCCCCTGCAACAAAAATGTAATTTCTTAATTGTACATCATGGGACACAGAGCCATAGTAATTATTATGTGGGTTATAGGCCACCTTCAGGTGATGGACACTAGCACACACTAAGACAGGAAGTCCACTCCCTATATAACCCCTCCCACTACTGGGAGTACCTCAGTTTTTTCGCCAGTGTCTTAGGTGTTGGTCACAAGTAAAGATGCGCTGTGCTGAGCTCCACTGGAGCAATCCTTGCTGGGGCCAGCTATGCAGCCGGATCCATTCAAAGTGTCTTTTTAGGCCGAATTGAATGGTACCCAGGCCTCGTGGCGGAAGAAACAAGGTTTAGCCCGTAACGCTTCTCTTTTTAGAGAGCTGGACCCCAGGATCCAGTGCTTCTGTTTTTTTTAGCCATAAAGTTTTTCTGGCAGTGTCTTTTATGGATCCAGGAGTGTGGCTCCCCCGATAAAAAGTGGCCCCGGTTCCTGAAAGTTTTTAAACGGAGCCCACCGTGAGGGGTGAAGATTGGGTTTGTTGGTTTTACCACAGAAATCCCTGTGGTGGGAAAGGTAAGTGGAGATTTCTAAGGAATTTTTAAGTTTCTTATGAATGGTCTCCCTTAAAAAGTAAATGTTGTCAATTGTCATGCCTAAAAGTCACCACTGGGAGCTGTATAGAGCATGAACCTTGTCATGCTTTCCTCATAGATCACACTGTCTCAGCAGAAGCTGCAGATTCCCTCTGGTTAGCAGCCCAGGCCTCCGGTAAGATTGGGGGGGATTTACTTCCAAAAAAACACCCCCCACCTGGACAAAGCTCTCCCCCTCTCCCTGGATAGGGGGAAGCCAGAATGATCAGCGATGCCGCTCTGTTTTTTTTGTTACCAGCTCTCCTCCTGGACACCCCCCCCCCACAAACAAGGCAATTTGAAAAGAGAGGGGGGCGCGATGTGACGGAGGGGTGGGGCTTAGCACAGCGTTGGCGTGCAGCAACGTCCAGCATGGGAGTATATTTTAAAAGCTCCATTTTTGCTGGCTGCAGCTGTCGGAGGGACACAAGAGCAAAAAGGGGCATGTAAGAGATTGACACAGGCATTCCCTTGGCACATTTACTAAAAGCATCAGTTTGAGCGTTAATAGCAGCGGCAGTTGCTGGACTATTGCTCAAGCAGTGGATGAGATTTCTTCTGGTAGTACCTCTGTATTTGTGCATCGGGCTTTGGTCAGAAGGGGAGGTAGAAACACCCCAAAAAAGGGCTCAAGAGGGATTCCTTCAAGCTCAAAAAAGCCTAAACTCATCTCTAAAATGGCATCCTCCCCTGAGAGATCTGAAGTGGCTGGTCAGAGTGAGCCATCAGGGCCATCAGGTGTTGCAACTGTTTCCAACACTGCAGCCCCTGTCTGTTACTGGAGAGGTTTTTTCCTCAACCATATTGTGATTGGAGCAGAGGTTAGCGGCTTTAATCACATCCCAGAGTGGAACTAAGCACGATAGGTCCCCTTCCATTACCCAGGACCCTCAAACTGAGGAACCGGGGGCGGGAGATGATGAATTTTTCTCAGGGGACCGGGAAGAGGCTGATGACTCCTCTTCTGAGGGGTCAAATGGGGAAGTATCACGTTCACAACCTGAATTGGTCCGCTCCACATTTATCCCTTAACTAAGTCGGTTGATAAACCTACTTCTTGTCTGGGTTCGCTAAAGCCTCCCCAAGCTGTGCATGCTTTTCCTGTCCATTCATTGCTGGAAAAGCTTATGTATTCTGAGTGGGATCACCCAGATAAGCATTTTTATCCTCATAAAAAGTTTTTAACACTTTATCCTATGGAGGAAACGTTTAATAAAAAATGGGAGATACCAGCAATTGACGCTGCTATATCCTCTGTGAATAAAATTTTGACTTGTCCAGTAGACAATGCTCAAATGCTTAGGGATCCAACGGATAAGAAGTTGGAATTCCTATTAAAGAACACTTTTTCTCTGGCAGGTTCAGTAACTCATCCTGCGCTGGCAGCAATTGGTGTATATCAACCCTTGAGAGACCAGTTTAAACAGGTGCTCAAGGTTATTCCTGATCAGCAGGCCCAAGATTTAGCCGAGCTACCAGGGGCGTTATGTTTTGCAATAGACGCTATGAGAGATTCTATTCTCCAGGCCTCATGCCTTACGCTTGGGCTGGTGCATATGCGTAGAATACTATGGTTGAAAAATTGGTCAGCCAAAGTGCCATGCAAAAAGCTCCTGGCTAGTTTTCCTTTTCGCGGTGAACGGCTGTTTGGGGAGGATCTCGATAAATACATCCAAAGGATTTCTAATGGGAAAAGTACCCTTTTGCCAGTTAGGAAAAGGAGTAAGCGTATTTCATTTAAACGAGCCTCTTCTCCAGTGCCAGGATCATCAGCCTCCAGGCAGTCACGACGGCCTCCACCCTCAAATTCAAGAGGTAAACCTCAGGGTCAACCCCAGGGACAAAAGAAGTCCTGGGGAAGGAAACCTACAAAACAAAATACTAAAGCCTCCTTATGAAGGGGCGCCCCTGCCCCCTCCAGACTTCTGTAGTTCTCAAGGTTCTGGCAGGAAGAGTGTCTAGACAAATGGGTGGCTTCCTCAATAACTCTAGGGTACAAACTAGAGTTTCGAGAGTCCCCGTCTCCTCATTTTCTCAGATCAAACGTTCCCAGCGATCCAGAGAAAAAGAAGTCTCTCTTTCAAGCATTGGACCATCTTTTGTCTAAAAAGGTGATATCGGTGGTCCCCGGGGAAGAGCAGGGATTGGGGTTTTATTCAAAACTTTTCACGGTACCAAAACCAAATGGAGATGTCAGACCCATTCTGGATCTCAAAGACCTAAACCGGTTTTTGAATATCTGCTCTTTTCGCATGGAGTCAATTTGATTAGTAGTCTCCATCCTACAAGGTGGAGAACTTCTGGCGTCAATCGACATCAAGGATGCATACCTCCATGTGCCTATTTTTCCCGCTCACCAGAAATATCTACATTTCGAGATTGAAAATCTTCATTTTCACTTTGTAGCTCTGCCTTTCGGTCTAGCTACTGTACCTCGAGTATTTACAAAGGCTCTGGCCCCTCCTCTAGCCAGATTAAGGGCTCAAGGTATAATGATTTTAGCTTACCTAGACAATCTGCTCTTGATAGACCAGTCAGTAGCCCGCTTAGACCAAAATATGGTCACAACAGTCAACTATCTGGAATACCTAGGTTGGATTCTCAACGTAGAGAAATCTTCCTTAAAACCATCAAGGAGATTGGAATACTTGGTTCTGAACATAGATACATCCCAGAAGAGGGTATTCTTACCCCAGGCGGAGATCAGTGCCATAAGGGAGCTGATTCGGGTAGTCAAGGCAAAGAAGAATCCTTCTATTCGACTTTGCATGAGGTTGTTGGGAAAGATGGTGGCTTCATTCGAGGCCGTTCCTTATGCTCAGTTTTATTTGAGACTGCTAGAAAACAGTATCCTATCAGCTTGGAACAAGAAGGTCCAAGCTCTAGATTTCCCAATGTGTTTGTCTCCAAAGGTGCGCCAGAGCCTCACTTGGTGGTTGATAACCAAGAATCTGTAGTAGGGAAAATCCTTCCTACCAGTTACCTGGAAGGTGGTAACAGATGCCAGCCTTTTGGGTTGGGGAGCAGTCCTGGAAGAGGCGACTGTCCAGGGGAAATGGTCCAGATCAGAAATGACCTTGCCCATCAATATTCTAGAGATTCGGGCAGCGAGCTTGGCCCTGAGGGCCTGGACGTTCAGGTTGAGGAATTGTCCTGTCAGGATCCAATCCGACAATGCCACAGCAGTGGCCTATATCAATCACCAAGGGGGCGCGAGAAGTCGGGCGGCCTAGAGAGAGGTGAATCATATCCTAACTTGGGCAGAAAACAATGTACCTTGCCTATCGGCAGTCTTCGTTACAGGAATAGAGAATTGGCAGGCGGACTATTTGAGTCGCCAGCAGTTGTTCCCAGGAGAATGGTCTCTTCACCCTGATATCTTCCTGACAATATGTTTAAGAGGGGGGATTCCGGACGTAGATCTGTTTGCATCCAGGTTCAACAAAACGACAACTTTGTGTCAAGAACAAAAGATCCGCCAGCTTGCGGAACAGATGCCTTGGTATTCCCATGGAATCAGTTTTCACTGATTTATGCATTCCCTCCTGTTCTGCTGCTTCCACGGCTTCATGGCAGGATCAAGCAGGAAGGGAAGGGAAGACCCATGGACCCTACCACCACGTCCAGACCTTCTCTTGCAAGGTCCTGTATTCCACTCTACCTTACAAACGCTAAATTTAATGGTTTGGCTATTGAGACCCACATTCTGAAGAAGCATGGGCTGTCAGGTTCAGTGGTATCTACCTTGGTTAATGCAAGGAAGCTGGCCTCCAGAATCATATATTATAGAGTCTGGAAGGCATATGTCTCCTGGTGTGAATCCAGGGGTTGGCACCCCAGGAAGTATGTCATAGGAAGAATCCTTGACTTTCTGCAAATGGAGTTAGAAATGAAGCTGGCCTTGAGTACTATCAAAGGCCACGTCTCGGCCTTATCGGTATTGTTTCAGCGACCACTTGCTTCGCATTCTTTGGTTCGTAGCTTTATTCAGGGGGTAACATGGCTTAATCCTGCGGTTAGGTCACCCCTGAACCCTTGGGACTTGAATTTAGTTCTGTCAGCATTACAGAAACAGCCTTTTGAGCCGATACGACATATTCCCTTGAGCCTTTTGACAAGGAAACTAGTTTTTCTGGAAGCCCTATCTTCTGCAAGAAGGGTATCAGAGCTGGCTGCTCTTTCTTGTAAAGAGCCATATTTAATTATTCACAAGGATAAGGTAGTATTGCGTCCTCATCCTAACTTTCTACCGAAGGTAGTGTCAAGTTTTCATTTAAACCAGGATATTGTTCTACCTTCATTTTTTCCAGAACCCGGTTCTATGGAAGAGAAGTCACTACATTATCTTGATGTGGTGAGAGCAGTCAAAGTCTACTTGAAGGCAACTGCTCAGATTCGAAAAACTGAGGTTTTGTTTGTATTGCCTGAAGGGCCTAAAAGAGGGCAGGCAGCATCGAAATCTGCTATTTCTAAATGGATTTGACAAGTAATTGTTCAAGTTTATGGTTTAAAAAAGAAGATTCCACCTTTTCAAATTAAAGCGCACTCCACAAGGGCTGTTAGTGCTTCGTGGGCAGTGCATCACCATGCCTCCATGGCTCAAATCTCCAAGGCCGCAACTTGGTCTTCAGTCCATACATTTACCAGATTCGATCAGGTGGATGTAAAAAATCATGAGGATATCGCCTTTGGGCACAGTGTGCTGCAGGCAGCAGTATAAGTCTCCCTGATCTCATGGTGCCCTACTTTTGTTGTGTCTTCCTCCCTTCAGTTGGCATTGCTCTGGGACATCCCACATAGTAATTACTATGGCTCTGTGTCCCATGATGTACGATTAAGAAAATAGGATTTTTATAACAGCTTACCTGTAAAACCCTTTTCTTTGAAGTACATCACGGGACACAGATGTCCCTCCCCTCTTTCTGTTATACACGTGTATTGCTTTGCTACAAAAACCGAGGTACTCCCAGTAGTGGGAGGGGTTATATAGGGAGTGGACTTCCTGTCTTAGGGTGTGCCAGTGTCCATCACCTGAAGCTGGCCTATAACCCACATAGTAATTACTAGGCTCTGTGTCCCATTATGTACTTCAAAGAAAAGGATTTTACAGGTAAGCTGTTATAAAATCCTATTTTTTGGTGAGATACTCCCAATAGGAAATCATGTCTAAATGGATGCAGGCCCAGAAGCTTTCCTCATTAGTGTCCTGGAGGTGCCACAGCTGATTGATAATTATGAAATCACTCCCATTAGATTCACTTTCCCACATGGACACAGACAAATAGACAGGGATTTCTTTAGAATAACAAAAGGTAGGAATCTGCAACAATGTTTGTTAAAATCCTTGCAATGTACATAGATCACCCAGAGGGGAATGTTTTTTTTCTCAACAAAAGTGGAGTTACTCTTTAAACATGCAATTCTAGTTTGAGTTCCACTTCAACACTAGGAAATTGTTGAAATTAGCGCTAGCCCTTCTTTAATTCCCACCTCAAGCTCACAGAAATAGTCTTTCCCCAGTAAGTCCACACCTTCAACACCCAGTGAAATGCCCTCTCCAGCACACATATACTGATCTTCTCCTCCTGAGACTTCTCACTGTGCAGAACCCATGCAATGTTCACAGTCTCCCTACAGACTTTTTTCCTGCACCCAGAGACCAAAGATTGGCAATTCAGAACGTAAAATGATTGTAAACCTACAAATTTTATTTTTTTAAAATAACAAACATGTCATACTTACCTGCTCTGTGCAATGGTTTTGCACAGAGCAGCCCTAATCCTCCTCTTCTGGTGTCCCCTGTCGGCGCTCTTCCCCCTGCCGAGTGCTCCCATAGCAAGCTACTTGATATAGGGGCACTTGTGCAGGCTTGCTCCCAAATCATGCTCTGTGTGTCCATTGACACACAGAATGTGGCTCGGCCCCACCTCTGGCTTTCTACTGACTGGCTGTGAATGACAGCACCAGGAGCCAATGGCTCTCGCTTCTGTCTCTGTGCCTGTGAGGAGAGAGAGAACGGAGAGAGCCGCTGCTCTCTGGCACAGCGCTGGGTCGAGATCGGGCTAGGTAAGTATCCACCGCCTGATGGGGTGATTCTGAGGACCACAACTTTGTACCAACATGCAGCAAAACCCATCTCCACTGTCAGGCACTCTGGTGAACTCCAGTTAGTACTTGACTCTGCATCTCAGGTGAGCCTGAATCATCCACCAGGGTGACCTTCTTCTGTATTATCTAGCTAGTCGGTGGGCGCCTCGCTACTGCTTCAACTACTGGCCCCCAAGCCTGACTCCAGATCATGACAATACGTAAAGTACATGAAAAGTCTAACAAAATTCGCACAGTAAATACTAAATCAGCAAAGTGCAAAACTGAAGGTGGTATAAGCATAAAAGCCAACAATAAAAAGGCCATAAACTGACAATAAATCTGGAGAATTTGCGCAGTATGGTACCATAGGCAAGGAGGCCGCCATCAGATTGTGGAAAATATGAGGGACAATGAAGACATTGGTAGGGCAAAAGTTTCTACCCCCCCCGCCAGCAACCTAAGAATTTTTATATATAATGAGGTAGAACGAGAGGTAGAATAGGTGTGAAAATGCGGATAAAAGTAAAAAAGGGAGAGAGGAAAGAAAGATATCATTGCTCTAGGAGGATCAAATCAGGAACAAACATCCCCTCCACGCTGGAAGCGACAGGTGCCGGGAATGCTAGTACAATGAAGTAGTAAGAAAAAGTCCTGGATAGCCGCACTCAAAACAATGTTCGCCTTCATTGAATGTAGATCAACAAAAATACATGCCACAGCAGAAAAATGCAGGAAAGCTAACACGTTTCACACTGTAGTCAGTGCTTAATCATAGCTATGAGCTATGATTAAGCACTGACTACAGTGTGAAGCGCGTTAGCTTTCCTGCATTTTTCTGCTGTGGCATGTATTTTTGTTGATCTACATTCAATAACGGCGAACATTGGTGCGGCTATCCAGGACTTTTTCTTACTACTTAATTAAAAAAGGGAGAGAAGCAGGGCGGGGGGGGGGGACAAATTTATGGGGGGGCAAGGAACAATCCCTCATATGCCACAAACCCTCTGTTTAAGCAAGACTGGATTGAAGGAGTTCTTTATACTTCTCGGAGAACGTAAATTAGGTACAATAGAATAACGTTCTGTGAAAGTGGGCTTTTTTTTTTTTCCATAGAAGAGGTGAGGTCTTCCATGCACATAATATTGTTTAATGACTTACCGAAGGTGGGGAGAAGGACTTTTATTGTGTCGATATGCAGGTCCTGTTAAAATTGCGATATTTACATTTGGATAGTCAAACAGGTCCTGTTACAATTAGATACCGAGCGGTTCCTGTTACGCTTAGATAGCGAGCTGAGACATGAACGCAGCATTATTACAGCCATTTTCATAAACGTGTGCATAGGGAATATTGCGACTGGACTTGTTCAAGGATGAGACCCGTGAGATCCTGAATCAATGTGCAGACACCTCACCAAAAGGAGTCCAACTGAGGGATGGGCAACACAGCCAACAGAACACTAACAGGAACACTCAAAAAAAGTAAAGAAAAAAAACTGTGGACTACCAGCAGCTAAAAGAGCTGCCTGGTGGACCTTACACCCAAAGCTGGCATCAGCTGAGATCTGAACATCCACCTGGTAGAACTTATAAAATGTGTGAACAGAAGACCAGGTGGCAAATCTGGTAAAAAGCTGCCTAATGCAGGAAAGCCCAAGGAGCACTCAGAGATCTCAGAACCCAATCTTTAAGAGCTTGATCCATTTCTCAATGATCAATTGAGAAATGGGGGAACAAGAAGCTGGTCCCCCTTTAGTGAGAGAGACCCTGTACAAGGATACATCAGTGAATGAAAGGCTAGTGGTCTCTGAAATAAGATTCCATGCATGGAGATTTGATCCTTGATAGCTCCCAGGGCCATTTACTGATTCAAGCCCGATTGCAAAAAGGTCAAGATTCACCCCACAGAGTATTTTCTGGGATGAAACTTTCTTTCCTTACACCAATTGAAGTATGCTTCTGTGTATGATGGTAAACCTTGTAGGAAGTGGATTTCCCAGCCTTTAACATTGTCAGGATCACAGGGTTGGGGAAGCCCCTGTTCAAGACCTGGGTTTCAACAGCCATGCCATTAAGGCCAGTGGCCATGAATAAGGATGATATACAGGTCCTTGAGTCAGAAGATCTTGTCAGTCTGGAAGAGCCCCTGGAGTGTTTGCCAGGAGTCTGATCAGGTCAGAATACAGAATTTGCCTAGGCCAGTTTGAAGATAAAAAGATCACTGGAATGTCCTCGTCTTGATTCTGCAGAGCAGATGAGGAAGGAGTTTTAGGGGAGGCAAAGTATAGATCAGGCTGTACTGATTCATTGGTGTCATCAGAGCACGCACTGCTTCTACCAGCAGATCTCTACACCTAATGACAAACCTGACCTGTTTTGTGTTGAATCTGGAAGCCGGGAGGTCCACATCTATCATCCCCCACCTATGACACAGGTTCTGGAACATGTCCGGGTACAGGAACCCTTCACCTAGGTCCAGGCGCTGACTTGGGATAGTCTGCCTGCCTATTGTCCTTGCAGGGAATATGATCGACGGGCAAGGCTCAAACTTGAAGTTCTGTCCAGGATGAGATTCTTTTTATGTCTCTTGCCGCAGCAAGACTTTTGGTTCTTCCCTAATAATTGAAGGTTTCCAAATCATAATCCCTCTGCACCCCGATCAGAAGACCTTCCAGTCCAGATTTCCAGCATTAAAGAAAGTAGGGTTTGGTTTGAGAAGGGTTTGGCGAGATTCAGATGTCGAAATTGTGAAATTAATGTGAGCCGAATCTGTCAAATTAATAATGCCCATTTTCTGAGCTAATAGGCAAGGATGTATTAAAAATAGAACTGAGAAAAGGGGAAACACTGCCCTGAAAAACATGTACCAATGTAAATGTTTTTGTTTTTTAAATATTCCATTCAGCAGGAAACAAAGATTTTTGAAATGCTTAAAGTTTAACATTAAAAGTGCCCAATTCCTTTAAATAAACTGCATGGGAGTGACCTAATCCTGCCTGTGATGTACACAAAGTGCTGCAGCAGCACAGACATTTAAAAAGGAGAAAAGTCTTTAAAATTGCTAGCAAATTACATGTCATTGACAGCTTCTTTTATTTAACCAGTTCGGCTCTGGAGCATTTTTTTTTGTTTTTTGCATACATGTAGAAATCTGCATTTTTGGCCATAGAACCCCCAGAACATTAAATATTTCCTGGAAGCAGAGACCCTTTAGAATAAAAACATAATAGTGGCATTTTTTATGTTACACAATATTTGCACAGCTGTTTATCAAACACATTTTTTCATAAAAAATATAATTAAATACATTTTAGTAATTTAGAAAATACAATATAATACCCATTTTTTTGGTAAAATATAAAGGATGGAGTTACATAGAGTAAGTAGATACCAAACATGACAAGTCTCAAAATTGTGTGCGCCCATGATATTGTGAAAAGTATGGCACCCAAAAATCTCCATAGGTGAAGCTTTTACTGTTCATCAGTTCAGAATTAACTATCATGCTAGAATTAATATTTGCACTGATACCTCACATATGTGGTGCAATTGTGGTTTACATAGATGTGTGCGCATGTACATTTGAGTGTGCAGGGCAATGGGGGTTACGTTTAATTTTTGTTTGTTTTTTTTGATAAATTGTATTTTTTTTTTACTTTATTGCTATCACAAGGGAGTTAACAAAGCCCCATGTGATTGCATTGTGCAGGTGACAAGTACTCTTTATGGAGACGCTGGGGGTCCATTGGACCCCAATATCTCCCCTGCTCTCCAAAGCAGCTAACATCACACTGAATAGCGAAAAGAGAGCACAGAGTGTGCATGTGCAACATTACACTTAGTGGCGCAGCACTCAATATCTCAGCGTGTGAACCCTTTCTGTTGAAACTAATGGAAATAAAAGAGATAATAATGGAGCCCAATTGTTCTAATAAAGGATAGTTTCTGGTGCTCAGCCCACATGGCCAACTTATGATAAAATGAGTTTACATTCTGTTACCTGGCTTAAAAACCAAATAGCCTTTATTCATAACATAAAAATAAAGTTTTTTTTTCAGAAATTCTCATAACTCCTAGCTAAAGTGTAAAAACATTGCCTTGTGAAACCCAGTAAAATTGATGAAAGTTTAGCACCTTTATGGGCATGAATGAAATTTCTTTATACTCTGGACTTCTTTTATACTCTGGTTCCACTTTAAATGCCAACATATTTTAAAGAGGCAAAAAATTATGAAAATTGTTAGTTCTTGTGCATGGGTGATGTAATCATGGGATTATTTGGCAAGGTAACTCCATCAAATGCTTTTGCCTTAGACTGTAATGGAATCATTTGAGTTATTTTGGCTCCAACCAAGGAAACACATATGAAAATCGTTATCAAATCTCATTACATCAGATTTTTTGGCAGCAGAGAGAGTTACCTCATCAAATGTTATATTTGTGTGATACAAACCATGCAGTATGTTGAAGGTCAACATGTTTGACGGATCGTAACATAGCTAATGAATCTTTCATTGTTTCCAAGTTTTCACCATTTCATTGAAATTCTTGCACTAGCAAATTTCTTGGCACTTGTTCGTCTTTACCCTTCTTTATATGGCCAAATTAAACACCTTCATTTTATTTTTAAGTTTCGTTGCAGAATATGGAATGTTTATTTGACAACAACAACAAATTTCGAGCATAGAGGATGTACATGATGCATCCAAGGGTGCATATGTTTTTTTAGATATTGCTCAGCTTATCAAATAATGACCAATTTTTTCAGTTCTGTTTATTTGGCTATTGTCATCTACAAATCTAATATGTAAAGTAGACTGTAAAATATACTGTTGGCAATATCTGTTTGTGAAGTGTTGATCTGTGATCAAATGAGAAAGAGCAGTTACTTTAATTGTTTCTGATACCAGATCTGATCTCCAACAGGGAAATTGTCTGATGTTCATTTGTTTTCTCTGGATGCCCCAGTTTCCACTAAGACAAAAATGTATTATTAGGTTTCAATGACATCCCTGAAATTATTCTTATGACATGCACATATATGACTTGAGATATTAGGTTGGCAGCAGGAGACCTGACATGATGAATCCCATTGGAACATTGTTTATGCATATCAAGTGACTTTAGAGTTTACAAAAGTAATGTTCAAGCCTTTAGTCTAGGTTCAGATACACTATATTACCAAAAGTATTAGGAGGCCTGACTTTACACGCATGCAAACTTTATTGGTTTTATGCCGCGTACCTACGACCGGACTTTCCGTCAGAATAAACTCTGACGGTCTTTCTGATGGAGTTCCGCTGAAACGGACTTGCCTACACATGATCACACCAAAGTCCGTTCGTTTAGAACGCAATGACGTACAACCGGACTAGAAAAGGAAGATTAATAGCCAGTAGCCAATAGCTGCCCTTGCTTTGTTTTTGGTCCACCAGAATATCATACAGACGAACGGTTTTCCCGATAGGAATTGATTCTGTCGCAAAGATTTAAAACATGCTCTATTTCTAGGTCCGTCAGAATTAAAAAAAAAAAAAAAAGTCAGATGAAGCCCACACACGATTGGAATATCCGATGAAATGATTCCATCTGACTTTTTCTGCCGGAAAGTCCGGTCGTGTGTATGCGGCATTAATCCCTAGGGTTCAATGATGAGTTGGCCCATCTTTTAAAGGTATAACAGCTTCAACTCTTCTGGGAAGGCTGTCCACAAGGTTTAGGAGTGTGCCATTGGGAAAGTTTGACCATTCTTCCAGAAGCGCATTTGTGAGGTCAGGCACTGATGTGGATGAGAAGGCCTGGCTTAGTCTCCGCTCTAATTCATCCCAAAGGTGTTCTGTTGGTTTGAGGTCAGGATTCTGTGCAGGCCAGTCAAGTTCCTTCACTCCAAACTTGCTCATCCATGTCTTTATGGACCTTGCTTTGTGCACTGGTGTGCAGTCATGTTGAAACAGGAAGGGGCCATCCCCAGACTGTTCCCACAAAGCTGGGAGCATGAAATTGTCCAAATGTCTTGGTATGCTGATGCCTTAAGAGTTCTCTTCACTGGAATTGAGGGGCCAGGCTCAACCCCTGAAAGACAACCCCACACCATATTCCCCCCCTCCACCAAATGATTTGGACCAGTGCACAAAGCAATGTCCATAAAGATATGGATGAGCGAGTTTGGGGTGGAGGAACCTGACTGGCCTGCACAGAGTCCTGACCTCAACCCGAGAGAACACCTTTGGGATGAATTAGAGCAGAGACTGCGAGCCAGGCCTTCTCGTCCAACATCAGTGCCAGACCTCACCAATGCACTTACTGGTACCAATACTTTTTGGTAATAAAGTGTATGTGTGGGTATGTGAGCACTAGAGTTGGGCAAACGGTTCGGCCCGAGCATTAGTTCGGACCAAACATTGGCTGTTCACCCGTACGAAAAACACCCAAATTATTGGGACGTTCGACGGTTTGTTCGGCCCGCCGAACGACCACAATGCACTGTGCCACTGCACAGTGCATTGGGAGCCCTGATTGGCTGAAGCAATGAAAGCTATGCCCAATCAGGGCACATAGCACTGTCAGAGCCATGACTGGACACTGTGATGATGACTCTATCCAATCATGGCTCATTGCTCTTAGTTCCACCTCACACTTCTCATTGCAGCCATTTGCAGTGTGATATTGGCATGAAGAGTGAAAGAACAGGCCTCTGTTCAGTGCTACTAGCGATTAAGCGTGTTATATTGTGCTATTGTGCTTCTATTGTCAGTGTAGAGTGTCAGCTTAGTGTCAATCTAGTGAAAGTACAGTGTGAGAGTAGTGCAACCGTTCAATTTTTGCAGGTTTGCCGCAGTAGATTTCAGTGCATTACTACACGTTTAACGCAGTATATTTCAGTGTGTTATTGCAGGTTTACCACAGTATATTGCAGTGTGTTAGTGCACGTTTAACGCAGCATATTTCAGTGCGTTGGTGCACGTTTACCGCAGTATATTGCAGTGCATTACTGCACATTTAATGCAGTACATTTCAGTGTGTTACTGCACATTTAACGCAATTTTATTTTAGTGCGTTAGTGCACATTTAATGCAGTATATTTCAGAGTGGTATTGCAGGTTTACCACAGTATATTGCAGTATGTTAATGCATGATTAACGCAGTATATTTCAGTGCGTTGGTGCATGTTTACCGCAGTATAGTGCAGTGCATTACTGCACGTTTAATGCAGTATATTTCAGTGTGTTATTGCAGGTTTACTGCAGTATATTGCAGTGCGGTAGTGCACGTTTAAAGCAGTATATTTCAGTGTGTTATTGCAGGTTTACCGCAGTATATTGCAGTGCGTTACTGCACATGTATTACAGTATATTTCAGTGCATTACTGCGCGTTTACCGCAGTATATTTCAGTGCATTACTGCGCACATTTAACGCAGTATATTTCGGTGCGTTGGTGCATGTTCACTGAAGTATATTGCAGTGTGTCACTGCACGTTTAATGCAGTATATTTCAGTGCATTACTGCACAGCTAATGCAGTATATTTCAGTGTGTTGGTGCACATTTACCGGAGTATATTGCAATGTATTACTGTGCAGTTAACGCAATATATTTCAGTGCGTTATTCCAGGTTTACCGCAGTATATTGCAGTGCATTACTGAGCCTTTAATTCAGTAGATTGCAGTGTGTTACTGCACGTTTAATGCAGGTTATTTCAGTGCATTATTGCAGGTTTACTGCAGTATATTGTAGTGCACGTTTAACGCAGTATATTTCTGTGCTTCATTGCAGGTTTACCACAGTAGATTGCAATGCGTTACTGCACGTGTATTGCAGTACATTTCAGTGCGTTATTGCAGGTTTACCGCAGTATATTGCAGTGTGTTAGTGCACGTTTAACGCAGTATATTTCAGTGTGTGGGCGCATGTTTACTGCAGTATATTGTAGTGTGTTACTGCATGTTTAATGCAGTATATCTTGGTGCGTTACTGCACGTTTAACGCATTATATTTCAGTGCGTTGGTGCATGTTTACCGCAGTTTATTTCAGTGCATTATAGCACGTTTACCGCAGTATATTGCAGTGTGTTAATGCACGTTTAACGCAGTATATTTCAGTGCGATATTGCAGGTTTACCACCGTATATTGCAGTGCGCTACTGCATGTGTAACGCAGTACATTTCAGTGCATTATTGCACGTTTAATGCAGTATATTTTAGTGCAGTATATTTCAGTGCCTTACTGCAGTTTTACCGCAGTATATTGTAGTGTGTTAGTGAAGTGTGTGAGTATTCACGTTAAAGTGCACTAAACACAACTTTCTATTGATTAAAGTGCATCCATGTACACATTTCCCCATCTTTTTTACATTTTGTTAATAAGCCCTCCTGCATCATGTCTGGGAGGCCAACAAAGAGAGGCAGACCTTTCCATGGCACTGTGATGGGACAGCAGCGTCTATGTCCACAGGCAAAGGTGGACGTGGTCCATCCTCAGGCAGGGCATCATATCCTCTGTTTAGTGGTGTTGCTTGTGCTATCCAGCCACAGCATGCAGAGGAGGTGGTGGACTGGCTTACTAAACCATCCTCATCCTCCATCAACCTAACAGAGACTAGAGCGCAGTCCACCGAAGCTGCCAGAGTGGCTTATTCTGCCTCCTTGCCCACGGCTAGTCCTGCCATAGCCCCAGCATCAGGCATGGAGGAGTCAGCTGAGTTATTTGAAAACTGCATCAGCCACTTGCTCCTTGAGGATGCAGAATCATTACTTGATTCGGATCATGGTTCTGGGGTTGAGGAAGGTAGGAACATGAGCCTACAGAGAGGGGAGAACACTGGTAAACAACAAATTGGCAGACATGTTCTCCCAGCCGCAGCGTATTGCCAAGTTGGCTCCGGTGATGATGAGGATGGAGAGGATGATCACTGATGCGACTTGGGTGTCTGATAGTGCAGAAGAGGAAAGCCAGGGAGAGGCACAGCCCCAACCAGGCTGCCATCATGGAAGAGTAGAGAGCAGCCACCCTATTCCACCAGATTGTGGAGCTGTTATCTCAAAACCCACTTCCCACAGCTCAGCTTTCTGGGCCTTTTTTAGCACATGTACAGCCAATTGCACTGTTGCAGTTTGCCATGCTTGATCTGCTTGAGGCAACATTAGCAAACACCAGTCATTTGGGTACCACATGCTTGCAAGGACAATTAACCTCCCACCACTCATCCCGCTGGCAAGAGCACCTGAAAGCCACAGAAAAGGGAAGCAATTCTTCTCCTCCTCACTCCTCAACTTTCGGGTCTACCCTCACTATACCTCTTAACCTCTTAGCAGCCTCCACTGACAGGGATGATGGTATAGTCAAATATAGACAAATTTCTCTACCCCAACTGCCTCAGCGGGGAAAAAAAATACAGTCACTGTCACCCACATGCTCAGCGTTTAAATTTAAGCTTGTCAAAGCTGTTACATATAGTTACATAGTAGATGAGGTCGAAAAAAGACACAAGTCCATCAAGTCCAACCTATGTGTGTGATTATATGTCAGTATTACATTGTATATCCCTGTATGTTGCGGTCGTTCAGGTGCTTATCTAATAGTTTCTTGAAACTATTGATGCCCCCGCTGAGACCACCGCCTGTGGAAGGGAATTCCACATCCTTGCCACACTTACAGTAAAGAACCCTCTACATAGTTTAAGGTTAAACCTCTTTTCTTCTAAGTTTAATGAGTGGCCACAAGTCTTGTTAAACTCCCTTCTGCAAAAAAGTTTTATCCCTATTGTGGGGTCACCAGTATGGTATTTGTATATTGAAATCATATCCCCTCTCAAACGTCTCCTCTCCAGAGAGAATAAATTCAGTGCTCGCAACCTTTCCTCATAACTAATATCCTCCAGACCTTTTATTAGCTTTGTTGCCCTTCTTTGTACTCGCTCCATTTCCAGTACATCCTTCCTGAGGACTGGTGCCCAGAACTGGACAGCATACTCTAGGTGCGGCCGGACCAGAGTCCTGTAGAGCGGGAGAATTATCGCCTTTTTAATGCATGCCAATATTCTGTTTGCTTTGTTAGGCTCAGCAATGGCATGCAATGTCAAGCTGCTGCTATCATCTACTAGGACCCCCAGGTCCTTTTCCATCCTAGATTCCCCCAGAGGTTCTCCCCCCAGTGTACAGATTGCATTCATATTTTTGCCACCCAAATGCATTATTTTACATTTTTCTACATTGAACCTTATTTGCCATGTAGTTGCCCACCCTATTAATTTGTTCAGATCTTTTTGCAAGGTTTCCACATCCTGCGGAGAAGTGATTGCCCTGCTTAGCTTAGTATCATCCGCAAATACAGGGATTGAACTGTTTACCCCATCCTCTAGGTCGTTTAAAAACAAATTAAACAGGACTGGTCCCAGCACAGAACCCTGGGGGACCCCACTACCCACCCCTGACCATTCTGAGTACTCCCCATTTATCACCACCCTCTGAACTCGCCCTTGTAGCCAGTTTTCAATCCATGTACTCACCCTATGGTCCATGCCAACGGACCTTATTTTGTACAGTAAATGTTTATGGGGAACTGTGTAAAATGCTTTTGCAAAATCCAGATACACCACGTCTACGGGCCTTTCTTTATCTGGATGGCAACTCCCCTCCTCATAGAAGGTTAATAGAGTGGTTTGGCAAGAACGATTCTTCATGAATCAATGCTGATTACTGCTAATGATACTGTTCTCATTACTAAAATCTTGTATATAGTCCCTTATCATCCCCTCCAAGACTTTACATTCTATTGATGTTAGGCTAACTGGTCTGTAATTCCCAGGGATGTATTTTGGGCCCTTTTTAAATATTGGTGCTACATTGGCTTTTCTCCAATCAGCTGGTACCATTCCAGTCAGTAGACTGTCAGTAAAAATTAGGAACAATGGTCTGGCAATTACTTGACTGAGTTCCCTAAGTACCCTTGGGTGCAAGCCATCTGGTCCCGGTGATTTATTAATGTTAAGTTTCCCAAGTCTAATTTTAATGCTATCCTCTGTTAACCATGGAGGTGCTTCCTGTGATGTGTCATGAGGATAA
Source organism: Aquarana catesbeiana (assembly GCF_042186555.1). Taxonomy (NCBI): domain Eukaryota; kingdom Metazoa; phylum Chordata; class Amphibia; order Anura; family Ranidae; genus Aquarana; species Aquarana catesbeiana. Next base: position 492,093,019 of record NC_133324.1, on the reverse strand, counting down.
ACACTGCAGTTTTGGTTACTAAAGCCCCCTGATTCCCACGTGAAGGCTGAGGAGAAGAATAAATTCAATACCTTCACCATCTCCCCATCCTTTGTAACCAGATGTCCTTCCTCATTCTTTATGGGGCCAATATGGTCTGTCCTCCCTTTTTTACTGTTTACATACTTGGGATTTCTTGGGATTTTTTTTTTGCTCTCCTCCACTATGTGTCTTTCATATCTTAGCCGTCCTTTTTGCACCCTTACATTTCTTATTGCATTCTTTATAAAGTCTCAATGCTGTTGATGTTCCCTCAACCTTGTATTTTTTGAAGGCCTTCTCCTTTGCTTTTATGTGCATTTTTACATTGGAGTTAAGCCATCCAGGACTTTTGTTCGCTCTTTTAAATTTATTACCCAATGGGATGCATTGGCTAATGGCCTTATTTAATATGCTCTTAAAGCAAACCCATCTCTCCTCCGTGTTCTTTGTTCCTAAGATTTTATCCCAATTTTGCCTTCTAGCAAGGTTTGTAGTTTAGGGAAGTTGGCTCTTTTGAAATTCAGTGTCTTTATATTCCCCTTATGTTTCCTATTTGTGTGATTTATACTGAAGCCAATTGACCTGTGATCGCTGTTACCTATAATTCCCCCTGTATTTCCACATCCGTGAACAGGTCTGTATTGTCTGCCTGTTGGCTTTACAACTCCTGCCTTTCCATCTGGTGGATTCTGCCCCCTTCCGTGATTTTGCAGAATGTGCCACACCACAATGGCAGGTTCCCAGTAACAATTTATTTTCATGTAAGGCCATTCCAGCTCTGTACCATCATATGGAATACAGAGGATGCAAGACAGGGTCAGTGCTGCAGCTTGTTGTGCCACCACGTCTCCATACAGCTACTGGTGATGATATTAAATTTGTCAGCTCCAGCTCCTCCTCCTCCTCCATGCCCTCCTGTGCTGAATTGTCCTATGAACCACCAGTAACCCCTAAGCGTTCAAAGGGCTATTCCATGAGTTAGGCTAAAAGGTGCCATGCAGTGCTTCAGCTGTCTAGGGGACAAGAGCCAAACTGGAGCAGAGATTCCTGTCCATCCTTAGACAGGGAAAGTTGACACATGTGACATGCCTGGCACATGTCTTCAATTTGGTGGTGCAGCATTTCTTAAGCAGGTACCCAGGGTTGAAAGATCTGCAAAGGCAGGCCAGAAGAGTCTGCAGCCATTTCAGGCAGTCATACACAGCCAGTTGGTTGGCTGAAATTCATCGGGAATTCCACCTGCCCGTAAACTGCCTGATTTGTGACTTGCCCACAAGGTGGATATACATCAACCCTTAACAGATGGTTTTTCCTCCCCAGAAACCTTGGGAGTAGTACGTGGCTGGCAGAAGGCAATTTCCGATACTGTAAACCTCAGTATGCCGGAGTAGTCTTCTTCTCAAGCCTCTGCAAACTTGCAGTGCATGAGCTCCCTCATTCTTCAAAGCCTGCAAAAGGACCAGAGAATATGTGGCATCAAGGAGAGGGTTCACTATTGGTTGGCAACCCTCTGACCACTGTTACCAGGGGAAAGTCTCAGAACTCATCCTTTCCGAGGGAGCAGAAGATGAAATCTCTTGAGGACACCTTAAAGAGGAGTTTATGTAAAGCCTTTCCAGACTCTGTTAGGTTACAGTCTTGTGAAAAACTTAGTTTTGAGGCTTCTGTTGGTCAAGACAAGAGCGGTAGAGAAGGGGGCCACCTCAGTGATGCGTCCTCGGCGCCCAGGGCTGTCAGTTTCCACATCCCATCAGGAGTGTCTGCATCATATGGTGGGAGATATCTATGAGTGAACAGACATGGAGAACTTTCCAGTTGATGATCCACTGGGTTACTGGGTAATGAGGATAGACCACTGGTCAGAATCTGCCCAGTTTGCAAATGAGCTGCTGTGCTGCCCTGCATCCAGCATGCTTTCCAAACAGGCATTCAGTGCTGCCAAAGGTTTTGTGACAGATAAGAGTGTGTTCTGGATTAGCAGCAGCTATCAAGCCCCTGATGCCGATGTCGCTAATTAAGTTCTTTCTGGATCTCAAATTTCTAAGACTGTCTAGGCTGCCTAGCTTTGTGGTGTTGATTTCATCTGAAAGAATTTTTTTGGTGTAGGTTTTATGGGCACAATTAACACCCAAGGACCAATTTTGACAGGTGCATTTCATTAAAATTTTTAACAGCAAGGCCAATTTTTGCTTTCATCGAGAATACCTCTATAAGGTTACGGTGTGAAGACATCACCGACACCCAAAGTCCAATTCATCATATAGACCGGCTCCCCAAGCCGTTGTTTACAAAATAAAGAAAGCTTGCAGGGAAAATGACATTTTTTGGCTTTATAAATGTCATTATTCCTGCAGCAGGTTCTATACACGGTAAAGATGTGCCACTTTACAGGCAAACTAAGCGGACCCCCCTAGGCACTGTATTTAAAGGAATTTTTCATTTTTGTTGTTATTTCTGTTTTTTACAAACTTTGTGTTCATTGATACATGTCCCCCAGAGCAGTACCCGGACCCCCATACCATTTATATACCCAATTATTTGCATATAAGCCTTCCGGTTCAGGTCCCATAGACTTCAATTGGGTTCGGTATTTAGTTCCAAACTTTTGCAATGTTCAAAAGCGTTCTGCCGTGAACCGGGATCGTTCGGCCCATGTCTAATGTGCGTGCATTTGCTCTGGAAGAGCAGCCCATTTAAATGAAACATAGGGAATAAAGTGGTGGGATATTATTTTTTTATCCAGGTCCTGAGCCACGGTCTACCTATATACAGTGGACAAAAAAGGGAATTGTGGGACTTTGAATGAGGCTATTGAATTGTGGAGGTAAAATGATTGTAAACATAATTTATTCTGTTTCATATCTATTTCACGGTAGACAAATAATTTCATGTATATACATGGACATGGTATGAAAATGATGGACAAATAGATACATACATAACGGCTTGATAGCACACGATCATAACGAATAAATATTGGTAAATTATATAAATACATATATGTACACATGTCATTAGAGCGGCATTCGGCAATATGATGAGAGGTATAAAAATCTTTGAACATGATTAATTGTACATATACTGCAGGGTATCTTCTTATTGATAGACATGTAGATACAGCCTGAATTTCCAATGCGTGTCGTGTAAAAAACACTTCCTCAGGGGCAGATGCTACAAGTTGTCTGAAAAGAACATTGTATAATCAATCTAGTGTGATACCAAGCATAACAGGAAAAGGCAAACTGCCAATCCTGAGTACTTACATGAGATGGAATAATATGAAGTATGATGGATAAGGGGCCAGGGCCAAAGATTTTCCTGGGAGCTGAAGTAGTCTTTAGCTGCGTGACAGCAGGGTGCCTACACACAACATCTACAGGACACAGATTGCCAAGCTTCATAATGTATCAGGGTGATGAACATGAGTAATGACCACCAAAGGGTCTATATAAATGAATGTATATGATATCAATGAGTTAGATAGTGTTATTCAGGTGGTGGTTTAAGGATGTGTGGCCAGGAAAAGAGATAAAGAAATGTGGAAGAGTGTGAACCAGTACAGATAGAATTGAGATAGTATACCACCTGCCAAGTGGACACTGAAAGATATAAGAAAAGTAAAAAAAAATTAAAAAAAAAACATGGTAGACAGTTGCAGACAACCAAGGAATAGTGTGTGAAGGAGTGACTGACTAAACAGGCAATGTGGTGGGATACTATGATAATTACTTTAGTGTGTACATAACAGGGAACAGGGAAGTAAAATACAGCATCTCCAAGTGTGAGGCAAAGAAAACTGTGTACAGGGAGGTGCCATATATACGCCCCGCACACACGCCGGCTCCTACCAGCGTCACGCCAGCATGCAGGGGAGGGGCCCCGACCCAAGCGGTAGCCACCGCCTCTGACCGATGCCCACATGCTCCAGCTGTGTCGGCTGTGATGGAAATGTTCATGCTCACAACATGACGCCCACTAGTGACGTCACGCATGCTACGAAGCGTGACGCCAATGCTCTGTGGGTACCCGCCCAATCCCCCATGTTCCCCCGCACAAGAAAGTGAGGAAGGAAAGGGGAAGGGGAGGGCGCATTGCAGCTCCCGGACATGAGACATGGAAGTGGCCCTAGATGGAAAGCAACCACAGCTTCCCACCAGACTAACAGTACAGTGCAAAGTATAATGCCAAATGTCATAGACATGGTATTATAGCTGTCCCCAGTGTGTGGACCTTGGATAGGTGCACTAACAGCCAGGACAAACCTCACACAAGGATGGCAGGGTAACACTGCCAATCCAAAATTTCAAATGCCTCCATCCCTATGCATATAAATGAGGGGGGATTTACAGTGGGAAAAAAATTATTTGATCCCCTGCACATTTTGTAAGTTTGCCCACTTACAAAAAAATTAGGGGTGTGTAATTCTATCCTTTAAAATACACCTATGATGAGTAGAGTGCATGCGTGGCTGGCCGGAACAGATGTGTTCCTAAGCTGCTCCGCACACCCCTCAGCAGACACAGCTAAAATTAGCGGCCCGTACCTCACCAGCTCCTGATTGACGCCCGATCCTCTTGTGGAAGGGATTGGGAACCTGCTGGATGCCCCACAAATCTGGTGGAAAGCCCCAGGGCGGCCCACACTACACACTTTGTGCAGGGGGCACAGATGGTAAGATGGCGACCGGCGGCACTGCACGTGGACCGCCGGCTGCAAAAGAGGAGAGATCGCTCCCACAGAGGAACAACTCTAAGCATCCTGGCCCTGGAAGCCACAAGCAGAGCTCCTCCATACCCCCTCCAGCTAAAGGTGAGCCCACTGCCTCACACTGCCCTCCATCTAGCCCTGCACAATCTCCCCCACAGGCTGCGGCCCTGTCACCTAGCCAGGACTCCCATTCCTCCTCAGTGTTAGATAGGGAGATGGCAGAAATTCTGTGCAGTCAATCCAGCAGCCAGGAACTTAGCCCAGAAAGCTCTGCAGATTTTCCTGCTATTCCATCAGCCCAACCACAATACTTGGGTTACCCTATAATTCTGGCCCGCTTCGCAGATTTATTACGAAGGGAGTTGGCGAAAGTTACTGAAAAATTAGCCTTGGACATAAAACAAGATTTTCAGGAGTTGGGGAACCAATTAGAGAGCATTGAATCAAAGGTGGAAGACACTGTTCACAGAGTATCCCAAAACTCAGATATGATAACTGACTTACAAGACCACCTGGAGGAAGCCTATTAAAAAATCGATGACCTCGAAAAACACGCTAGGCGCTATAATTTTCGTTTTAGAGGTATTCCCGAAAATGTGAAGGAGATTACCTCCATCACTTATTGACTGATGCAAGCTGCAGTACCTGACATCAATGAAATTCATATGGAAATAGATCGCATCCACAGGGCCCTGGTCCCCCCAAAACCTGAAGGCCCCCCCAGGGATGTTATTGTTAAATCACACTTTTTCAAGGCCAATGAAGCAGTGATGCGTTATGCAACAGAACACCCAGACCTGGAAATAGATGGTCTTAAAATTCAAGTATTTGCGGACATTTCCAAAGCCACCATCCAAAAAAGGAGATCATTCAAGCCCTTATTACTACTGCTAATTCAACAAAATATTCGCTACAAGTAGAATTACCCCTTCAAGCTCCAATTCACCCATAACAGCAAATCCTACTCCTTTTCTAAGTTTACTGAAGGAGAAATGATCTTACTGAAATTGGGTTTCATTTCCCACAGTCCTTCATCCCGGAACAAATCCAGACCTAGCGACCACCCCCCTCCTCCACTCTCTCCTTTATGGTCGACTCCGTCGACGAGTAATTCAGCTTCTTCCCATCGTACATCTTGAAAGTCTGTTACATATCATCAGATTTTTTCCCATGCCTAGTGCAACACATACTTCCAAAACTATCTGCCTGCTTTCTCATAATGTTCAGGGGTTTGGATCACCATCCAAAAGAATTAAAGCTTTTACACACTATCGATCATTGAGGGTGGACCTTCAGGAGACACATTTTGCTTCCCTCTTTGCCCCTTGGTACCTCCATAAAGATTACTCTCTCTGCTACTATGCAAATGCATCAGAAAAAAAGAGGGGAGTAGCCCTTTGTTTCTCTAGACGGCTATCATTTACCGAAACCAAGGTTGTCAGGGACAAAGAGGGACATTAACTTCTAGTTAAAGGTTACTTGGGGGAAACATTGATAAATTTCTTAATTTTTTTTTACGCCCCCAACACAAATCAAACTGCATTCTATTGCTCTCTCTTACGAGTCATGGCTCCTGGGTTTGAAGGAGAAGTAATTCTAGCAGGTGACTCTAATTTGGCTCTAGATCTGATTAGGGACAAATCCCACACTGGGGTGCTCCGGTCCCCTCCCAAACGAAACCACAAATTTGCTCAATTGCTACATCAATATGACTTGGTAGATGCTTGCAGGGAAGCTAACCCCACTACTAGAGATTATTTTCATTATTCGAGGGCGCATGGACATTACGCCCGTATAGACCACATGTTTCTCCCCTCGGGACTATTGCCTAAGCTGAATTCAGGCAAAATACTATCTACTTCCTGGTCGGACCATGATCCAGTAATGGTGCAATTTTCGGATCTAACTACCAGGAAGGCAAAGGCGCACTGGCGTTTAAATGAGTCGCTCCTTAGTGATGAATCTCACTGTCTTAAATTTCTAACCACCTGAAGACTTACTTTGATATTAATATATCAGAGGACACCTCTCCTGCAATCAACTGGGCCGCGCACAAGGCTTCAGTCAGGGGGGCAATGAGTTGATATCTGCCAAAACCAAGGAATATGAAGCTCTAGCCATACAACACAAAGATCCCCATCCCCTACTCTACTCAATAAATTGGAGCAATCCCGCTTAGAACTTAACATTTGTCTCACCATGAGAGCCGAGAAACAATTACGATGGACGAACCATAAATTCTTCACCTGGCGAGATTGTCCAGGCTCCTTACTAGCGCACAAACTCACTCCTAGACATTCATACTTGGCGCTCCCTAAAATTAGACTATCGGGAGGCCATCTCTCCCAAGACCCCCAAAAGATTCTTCAGGAATTCCATGATTTTTATGCCGAATTATATGGGAACTCCTGGGATGCGACCCCTCCATTTATCGGGGATTTTCTGGGGAATCTCCCCCTCTCGCCAATTGCAGAAGATCACAGGGACCTGTTGGACCAGCCTTTTACATGTGAGGAGATCTGCAGTACTATCAAAACATTGTCCTTCATTAGTGTTATTCCTAAGCCCAACAGAGACACTACTGACGTACTTAATTACCGCTCAATCTCGCTAATAAATTGTGATTTAAAAATCCTAAATACCTTTTTAGCGCAATATATCCACAAGGATCAATTGGGATTTATAGCAGGATGCCAGACACTTGACCAAATTCGTAGATCCATTACCCTGATCTCAGCGGTACGCTCTAACTGGGTTGCTCCACTTGCCCGGGAACTATTACTTCTTTCACTGGACCTCAATAAGGCCTTTGATAGTTTAAATTGGAATTACCTTTTTGTTACTCTAGAGACCATGGGATTCGGCCCTACATTCCTTTCCTTGCTGAAGACACTATACAGCTCCCCAGTAGCTCAAGTTTCCATTAGAGGTCATAAATCATCATTATTCCCTGTTAGGCGCGGCACAAGACAGGGTTGCCCACTTTCTCCTTTGCTTTTTGCATTGGCAATAGAACCCCTGGCCATGGCGATTTGTTCCCATCCTGACATTCATGGTATACATTGCGGTCAAGAGGAACATAAATGCACTTTATTTGCCAATGATGTCCTTATGTATATCACTAACCCCCAAGTGACTTTACCCAATTTGCTATCCTTATTAACCCATTTTTCACAACTCTCTGGTTTGTCTTTAAATGCTGTTGTTTTTTGAGAATTCAATGTTTCATTACCCCCTGCTACTGTACAGACCCTTCAAAATACATATAATTTTGGGTGGACTCAACATTCTCTCTCATACTTAGGAGTCCAACTAACTTCTTACATTGAAACTATCTATAGGGCAAATTACCTCCAATTATTTAAAAAACTGAGGGAAGATCTTCGTTGCTGGGCAGATTATTCTCTTTCGTGGTTTGGCAGAATTAACTCCATAAAAATGACCTTTTTACGAAGACTCCTTTATTACTTCAGAACTCTACCAGTGGCAATTCCAAGGGGAAAATTACCTCTGCAAGCTGAAGTCCTGCGTTTTGTGTGGGGTAACAAAAGGCCTTGGATGCAAAAACAGACACTTTTTACACCAAAACCTATGGGGAGGCTTGGTCTCCCTAATCTGCAGGCATATTTCCAAGCAGCCCAGATTGCCCAGTTGGCTTACACCACTGCCAAAGGTTCAGTCCCCCTTTGGGTTTCCATTGAGGCTCTTTCTTGCCATCCATTGGCTATAGGATCATTAATGTGGCTTCCTAGTCGTCTACGCGTGCCTATACTATGCCCCGCTCTATCACATTCTTTAGCAATCCAGGACAGAATACGCCACCGTAGCCCGTTATCATCATACTCCATTAGCACCCATTTTTTGTAACCCAGAGTTCCCACCTGGTTTGACGCAACGGTTGTTTCAATGGTGGCTTAATAAGGGGTTATTAAGAATTGGCGACTATCTCGAGGGATACCAACTATGCTCTTTACATCACTTTAAAGACACGCTGCAACTGCCTCCTAGCGAAATTTTCCGGTACGACCAAATCACATCTTTCCTTAGATGCAGACAAGCAAAGAAAGTGTTTCCACCGCTCAGGCTGACACTGACCCAGGTGTAAGTAGAAGTTTCAGAGCAGAAGAGCTCCAGGTGCTGGCTGAATGCTAGGCAAAGCAGGCTTGAGTGGAGGAGAAGATTTGGATGCCGCACACTGGATGTAGTCAAAAAACTTCACTTTATTGAAAAAATGGGATCATCAAAACAACAAGACTGTCATGCAGAAAGTACAGGTAAGCTGACGCGTTTCGCACTCAGGACTGAGTGCTTACTCATAGATGACAGTCTTGTTGTTTTGATGATCCCATTTTTTCAATAAAGTGAAGTTTTTTGACTACATCCAGTGTGCGGCATCCAAATCTTCTCCTCCACTCAAGCCTGCCAAATCACATCTTTCATCAGATCTAAACTCAACTTACGGGTGGGACCCATTACACTCACAACATTTAAACTATCATGCCAAAACAGAAGCTTTCAAAGAGGGCGTGTATCTGTGGTATACGCCTCTCTCGTTGAATCAGACTCCAAGCTAGCCTATATGGTTCAGTGGGAAAGGGATTTGGATTTGTTTCCACATTTTGTCTCTCAAAGTTGAGGTATACCTATGATGACAATTACAGGCCTCTCTCATCTTTTTAAGTGGGAGAACTTGAACAATTGGTGGCTGACTAAATACTTTTTTGCCCCACTGTATGTTATGGCCGTATTTTCAATGTTTTTTATGCTATTATGTTGACGACCTGAGAGTCGATTTTGCTGCACTATTGTGTCTGTTCATGCCAAACTCTGTTTCTTTTTCAATAAAAATATTGAAATATAAAATACACCTATGATAACAGACAGAGTATCAACCAAAAATCCAGAAAAAACAGGATACAAAGGTTATAAATTGAGTTGCAGTTCAGTGAGTAAAATAGGTATTTGATCCCCAAGCAAAACATGACTTAGTACTTGGTGGAGTAACCTTTGTTGGCAAGCACAGAGGTAAGACGTTTCTTATAGTTGGTTACCAGGTTTGCACATATTTCAGGAGGGATTTTGGTCCACTCTTCTTTACAGATCTTCTCTAAATCCTTAAGGTTTCTTAGCTGTTGCTTGGCAGCTCCCTCCGTAAATTTTCCATAGGATTAAGGTCTGGAGACTGGCTAGGCCACTCCATGACCTTAATGTGCTTCTTCTTGATCCACTCCTTTGTTGTCTTGGTGGTATGTTTTGGGTCATTGTCATGCTGAAGGACTCATCCATGACTCATCTTCAGTGTTCTGGCTGAGGGAAGAAGGTTCTCACCCAAGATTTTACAATACATGGCCCCATCCATTGGCCCCTAGATGTGGCAGCCGGGCTGTACCTTTAGCAGAGAAACATCCCCAAAGCATAATGTTTCCACCTCCGTGCTTGACTGTAGGGATGGTGTTCTTAGGGTCATAGTCAGCATTTTTCTTCCTTCAAACACAGCAAGTCCCCCTTCTCAAGAAGGCACATATACAGTCATGCTAGTGAATTTCTAAATGATTTAGAGAAGGATTGGGAGAAAGTGCTGTGTTCAGATAAAACCAAAATTGAGCTATTTAGCATTAACTTGACTTGCTGTGTTTGGAGGAAGAAAAATGCTGACTATGACCCTAAGAGCACCATCCCTACAGTCAAGCACGGAGGTGGAAACATTATGGTTTGGGGTTCTTTCTCTGCTAAAGGTACAGGTCCACTTTGCCCTATTGAGGGGCCAATGTATTGTAAAATCTTGGATGAGAACCTTCTTCCCTCAGCCAGAACACTGAAGATGGGTCGTGAATGGGTCTTCCAGCATCACAATGACCCAAAACATACCACCAAGGCGACAAAGGAGTGGCTCAAGAAGAAGCACATTAAGGTCATGGAGTGGCCTAGTCAGTCTCCAGACCTTAATCCTATTGAAAATGTATGGAGGGAGCTGAAACTCCGAGTTACCTAGAGACAACCAAGAAAACGTAAGGATTTAGAGAAGATCTGTAAATAAGAGCGGACCAAAATCACTCCTGAGATGTGTGCGAACCTGGTCACCAACTACAAGAAACATCTTACCTCTGTACTTGTTAACAAGGGTTTCTCCACCAAGTCATGTTTTGCTCGGGGATCAAATACTTATTTTACTCAGTGAACTGCAATCAATTTATAGCATTTGTTTTATGTGTTTTTTTCCTGGGTTTTTGGTTGATATTCTGTCTCTCTCATTTAAAATACACCTATGATAACAATTATATACCCTTCTTTTCTTTGTAAGTGGGCAAACTTTCAAAATCTGCAGGGGGCCAAATAACTATTTTCCCCACTGTATGTGGTAGTCAAATTTAAGATTTTCAAATGTATGTTTAAAACCCAATGGAACTTATATAATATATATGGTGGTCATGTCCACGTCTGATTGGCTTCTGGTCCAGATTCTTTGGCCTATTGCAATCCTTATTTCATGTAACATTTCGTAAAGATGCCCGACTGGCTCTTTTACATTGTCCTATACCAGGTCTTTTCGCGCACCAGCAGAAATTGACCTCATACCTTTTTATATCTGCCAAGTGAACTATAGCCCAGGCCTGGATGACTCCGTCTGTTGCTTTTCAGGGAGTGGAAGCCAAAATGACCACCCTGATAGTGGATGAGCAGATGTCTAATATTTTGAAGGATTAGCATGCAAAATTCTTGAAAGTTTGGGACCCTTGAATAACGTACCCGTCCCTGCCCCCAACTAGCTATGGTCGTGTAAATTTTGCTTGTCCCGTGTCCGTGGTGCTCGCCATCTCCTGGGGCCTTTCTCTCTCTTTCTTCTTTTTATTCCTCCTCTGTCTTTCTTTTCCTCTTCATTCTTGATATGACGGCTATTATATGGAGACTGATTTCCCTTAGGGGATAATACAGTATAACTTGTCCTTTATATAGTGCCGTCAATTTACACAGTGCTTTACATATACATTCACATCGGTCCCTAACCTCAAGGAGCTTACAATATAAGGTCTCTATCTCACATTCTATAATATACTAGGGCCAATTTAGACAGAAGCCAATTAACCTATTAATTAAATTAACTCCATGTCTTTGGAGTGTGGGAGGAAACCGGAGTACCCAGAGCACCCGGAGAAAACCCACGCAGGCACAGGGAGAACACGCAAACTCCAGGCAGGTAGTGTCATGGTTGGGATTCGAACCAGCGACCCTCTTTACTGCTCGACGAGAGTGCTACCCACTACACCACTGTGCCGCCCCAGTTATATTAATCAATCATCCGACGGATGTTGGCTCAAACTTGTCTTGCATACACACGGTCGCACAAAGTTGTCAGAAAATCCGATCGTTCTGAACGCGGTGACGTAAAACACGTACGTCGGGACTATAAACGGGGCAGTAGCCAATAGCTTTCATCTCTTAATTTATTCTGAGCATGCATGTCACTTTGTGCGTCGGATTTGTGTACACACGATAGGAATATAACCGATCGGATTTTGTTGTCCGAAAATTTTATAGCCTGCTCTCAAACTTTGTGTGTCGGAAAGACGACGGAAAAAGTCCGTTGGAGCCCACACACGATCGGAATTCCCGACAACACAATCCGATCGCACTTTTTCTGTTGGAAAATCCGACCGCGTGTACAGGGGGCATTAGAGTTAATTTTCATTTTCATTTATACTCAGGCTGCGACAGCCTGAGTATAAATGTTTGTCTTAGGCTAGCCTCTGCAGAAAGGGAACTTTGCTCTCTCTAGGAAAGTAGAGAAATACCTCTGACTCAGCAGGGGGTATATTGAACCTCCGTAAAGGGAACACTGCTTCCCCACAGAGAGCAATGTTGAACGGTTATCGTGTATCCATCATTGTGCATTGAACTTGTTTATGTAATGTATACTATCTTTGTACTGACACCTAGTGGTAATCTAGTATAACTACAACTTGCAATGTAATGTTTGCAAAATGGTACCTTCCAGTTACCTATGTGTCTAGAGCAGTGGTCATCCACCCTGTCCTCAGGGCCCACTAACAGGCCAGGTTTGCAAGATAACTGAAATACATCACAGGTGATATAATTTGCTGTTCAGTGATTGCAGTATTCTAGTCTGCATCTCCCCAAGGTAATACATAAAACCTGGCCCGTTAGTGGGCCCTGAGGACAGGGTTGATGACCACTGGTCTAGAGTACATAGTTTAGTCCTTAGCCAGACCCCTCACTTCTTCTTCTTCATGTTCTTTAGTTATTATCCAACCTTCATAGAGAACAGGGTATAGAAGATCACGATCCATTTAAACTTTAATATGACCGCTGAACATTTTACAAGTAAAGCTACATTGGATTTAAAGTGATTTGTAAGGGTAATTTATTTGTATTTCTTTTAACCACTTCAGCCCCGGAAGGATTTACCCCCTTCCTGACCAGAGCACTTTTTACAATTTGGCACTGCGTCGCTTTAACTGCTAATTGCGCGGTCATGCAATGCTGTACCCAAACTAAATTTGCGTCCTTTTCTTCCCACAAATAGAGCTTTCTTTGATGGTATTTGATCACCTCTGCGGTTTTTATTTTTTGCGCTATAAACGGAAAAAGACCGAAAATTTGGAAAAAAAATGATATTTTCTACTTTTTGTTATAAAAAAAATCCAATAAACTCAATTTTAGTCATACATTTAGGCCAAAATGTATTCGGCCACATGTCTTTGGTAAAAAAAATGTCAATAAGCGTATATTTATTGGTTTGCGCAAAAGTTATAGCATCTACAAACTAGGGTACATTTTCTGGAATTTACATAGCCTTTAGTTTATGACTGCCTATGTCATTTCTTGAGGTGCAAAAAATGGCAGGGCAGTACAAACCCCCCCAAATGACCCCATTTTGGAAAGTAGACACCCCAAGGAAATTGCTGAGAGGCATGTTGAGCCCATTGAATATTATTTTTTTTGTCCCAAGTGATTGAATAATGACAAAAAAAAAAAAAATTTACAAAAAGTTGAAACTAAATGATATATTGCTCACACAGGCCATGGGCATATGTGGAATTGCACCCCAAAATACATTCAGCTGCTTCTCCTGAGTACGGGATAAAACATTTGTGAGACTTTTTGGGAGCCTAGCCGCGTACGGGGCCCCGAAAACCAATCACCGCCTTCAGGATTTCTAAGGGTGTAAATTTTTGATTTCACTCCTCACTACCTATCACAGTTTTGAAGGCCATAAAATGCCCAGATGGCACAAAATCCCCCCAAATGATCCCATTTTGGAAAGTAGACACCCCAAGCTATTTTCTGAGAGGCATGGTGAGTATTTTGCAGCTCTCATTTGTTTTTGAAAATGAAGAAAGACAAGAAAAAAAAGTTTTTTTTTCTTTTTTCAATTTTTAAAACTTTGTGACAAAAAGTGAGGTCTGCAAAATACTCACTATACCTCTCAGCAAATAGCTTGGGGTGTCTACTTTCCAAAATAGGGTCATTTGGGGGGTTTTGTGTCACCTGGGCATTCCATGGCCTCCGAAACTGTGATAGGCAGTGAAGAGTGAAATCAAAAATGTATGCCCTTAGAAAGCCCGAAGGCGGTGCTTGGTTTTCGGGGTCCCGTACGTGGCTAGGCTCCCAAAAAGTCTCACACATGTGGTATCCCCGTACTCAGAAGAAGCAGCAGAATGTATTTTGGGGTGTAATTTCACATATTCCCATGACATGTCTGAGCAATATATCATTTAGTGACAACTTTGTGCAAAAAAAAAAAATTGTCTTTTTCCTGCAACTTGTGTCACAATATAAAATATTCCATAGACTCGACATGCCTCTCAGCAAATAGCTTGGGGTGTCTACTTTCCAAAATTGGGTCATTTGGGGGGGTTTTGAACTGTCCTGGCATTTTATGCACAACATTTAGAAGCTTATGTCACACATCACCCACTCTTCTAACCACTTGAAGACAAAGCCCTTTCTGACACTTTTTGTTTACATGAAAAAATTATTTTTTTTGCAAGAAAATTACTTTGAACCCCCAAACATATATTTTTTAAAGCAAATGCCCTACAGATTAAAATGGTGGGTGTTTCATTTTTTTTTTCACACAGTATTTGTGCAGCGATTTTTCAAACGCATTTTTTGGGGGAAAAAACACACTTTTTAAAATTTTTATGCACTAAAACACACTATATTGCCCAAATGTTTGATGAAATGAAAAAAATGATCTTGGGCCGAGTACATGGATACCAAACATGACATGCTTTAAAATTGCGCACAAACGTGCAGTGGCAACAAAATAAATACATTTTTAAAGGCCTTTAAAAGTCTTTACAGGTTACCACTTTAGATTTACAGAGGAGGTCTACTGCTAAAATTACTGCACTCGATCTGACCTTCGCGATGATACCTCACATGCATGGTGCAATTGCTGTTTACATTTGACGCCAGACCGACGCTTGCGTTCACCTTAGCGCGACAGCAGAGGGGGACAGGGGTGCTGGGTTTTTTTTTATTATTATTTATTTATTTTTGCTTTTTTATCTTATTTTTAAACTGTTCCTTTCATTTTTTTTTTTTTTTTAATCATTTTTATTGTTATCTCAGGGAATGTAAATATCCCCTATGATAGCAATAGGTAGTGACAGGTACTCTTTTTTGAAAAAATTGGGGTCTATTAGACCCTAGATCTCTCCTCTGCCCTCAAAGCATCTGACCACACCAAGATCGGTGTGATAAAATGCTTTCCCAAATTCCCAATGGCGCTGTTTACATCCAGCGAAATCTAAGTCATGAAATGCTCGTAGCTTCCGGTTTCTTAGGCAATAGAGATGTTTGGAGCCACTCTGGTCTCTGATCAGCTCTATAGTCAGCTGGCTGAATCACCAACTGCGTTCTCAGGTTCCCTGTTGAGACAGGAGAGCCAGAGAAAAACACGGAAGACGGTGGGGGGGCATTCCCTCCCACTGCTTGTAAAAGCAGTCTAGAGACTAATTAGCCACTAGGATTGCTTTTACATGAAAGCTGACCGCTGGCTGAAAAGAATGATACCAAGATGATACCTAAACCTGCAGGCATCATTCTGGTATAACCACTCCAAAGTCGTGAATGGCGTACCTGAAGACAAAAAAATGGTTAACAATAAAACACAGTAAACGGTAAAGTATAAAAAATTGCATACCTGAAAAGCAAACATGGTAAAACATAATAACAATAAAACATTGCAGAATAGAATACAGTAAAAAAGAGCAGAACAATAGAGAGAGAATAGCGAGAGAGAGAGAGAACAATAAAACGACAACTATTTTTTTTTATTTTATATATTTTTTTGGTTTTTTTTTTTACACTTTTTTTTGTAACTAACTTTTATAACTGTAACCGGTTCCAGGTTCGGGTCTCTCAAAATACGATGGCATCTTGGGAGACCCTGTGAAAGTGTGTCCTAGTCTGTGCAATGCTGTACCCTATGCTAATACACAACTAGTGTATGGTAGCGTTCAAAACATTCACTAATGCAAAGACCAGGATTGTCAGGACAGGAGGGACAATAATAACGGGCGTCACGCCTATATATCCGCACTTGCTGCAAACACAACATCTTTTTTGGGGGGGTTCATTGGGTAGGGGTACTCGGGTGGGCATAAAAATGCCTCTCATGCAGCCGACTGCATTTGGTTGGGGATGTGAATGGGGGAAGTACGGGCGCTGCAGAAGCGGTGGGTTCCCAATTAGGATTGGCGAATGCAGCAGGAAGGGCACTATGGGCACGACGGGCCTGTTTGTCTTCTTCTTGGTGGCAGCGGGACACTACTTGTACTTGCCACGTCACCAGCTTGAACTGCACTTATGGGACTCGCCACGTCACCAAGTGTTACTGCAGTGCTGGTTTGACTACGACCGGGGTGTACTAGGCCGCTGGTGCTTTCCAGTTCACCAAAACGCTACCAAAAAAACTCTTAGCGATCGCAGGGATCAAGCCTGACTCTGCGAAAGCTGCAGTTATGCGTTTAGTGTTTTGTAAGTGACAGTGATCGATCAATACTGCACTTGGGTGGGCTGGGCTGGGCCGGGTGGAGGGGCAAAAAGCAGGTTCTAGCAGGTATCTGGGCTGATCCCGCTAACACTGCGTTTTTGGGAACCATAAACTGCTGGGGACGCTAGTATAGATCTGATCGGATCAGATATTGATCCGTTCAGATACTATACCACTAAGGGAGGTGTACGGTGCGTGGGTGTTAGCGGTACTGGCGCTAACCTGACGCTGCTTGGGGCTGGTGCTTGCCAGTTCACCAAAACGCTACCAAAAAAACTGTTAGCGATCGCAGGGATCAGGCCTGACTCTACGAACGCTGCAGTTATGCGTTTAGTGTTTTGTAAGTGTCAGTGATCGATCGATACTGCACTTGGGTGGGCTGGGCTGGGCCAGGCGGAGGGGCAAAACGCAGGTGCTAGCAGGTATCTGGGCTGATCCCGCTAACACTGCGTTTTTGGGAACCCTAAACTGCTGGGGACGCTAGTATAGATCTGATCGGATCAGATATTGATCCGTTCAGATACTATACCACTAAGGGAGGCATATGCTGCGTGCGTGGGTGTTAGCGGTACTGGCGCTAACCTGATGCTGCCTGGGGCAACGCATATCACCGCCGGGCGATCAGGGGGCTAAACCTTTATTCGGTAATAAACGGCAGGTGCCCTGACACTATAAAAAATAAACTAACTAACCAGCATCACCCGTAACGGTTATACGGTGATCAGTGGTGAAGGGGTTAACTAGGGGGCAATCAAGGGGTTAAAACCTTTATTAAGTAGTATATGGGGGTCCCTGTCGCTATAAAACACTGACGGCGAACCTAAATATTTACCTCCCTAACTAGGGTCACCAGTGACACTAATACAGCGATCAGAAAAATGATCGCTTAGTGACACTGGCGACGGGGGGTGATCAAGGGGTTAAAACTTTATTAGGAGGGGTTAGGGGGGTACCCTAGACCTAAAGGGGGCTAACGCTAACTGCCCTACCACACTAACTGCCACAAACTGACACCAATGCAGTAATCAGAAAAAAAAAACTGCTTGGTGTCAGTGTGACGGGGGGGGGGGGGGGGGGGTGATTGGAGGGTGTAATGTGTGCCTGACATGTTCTACTGTGTGTGTAGTGTTTTACATTCACATTGATGTCTTCTCTCCTCGGCGCCGGAAGGGAAAATACCGAGCCGAGGAGAGATGACATCACTTACTATACAGCAGCAGAGGAATGATCTCATTGGCCGGGAGCGATCACGAGGGGGGGCCACGAATGGATGGCCTCCCCCTCACCTCCGATTGCCGGGGAAGAAATGCCGACCACTCGGGCACCGGGGGGGGTCAGGTACGTGATTCTGCCTGCCCGTGCCATTCTGCCGACGTATATCATTGTGAGGCGGTCGGCAAGTGGTTAAATGACAAACATATCATACTTACCTCCACTGTGCAGCTCGTTTTACACAGAGTTGCCCCGAACCTGCTCTTCTGGAGTCCCCCAGCGGCTCTCGTGACTCCTCTCCGCATCCGAGTTTAGCGCTCCTGAATCCATTCGGAGTCCATAAAGGACTCGGCCCGCCCCCGGCGCTTGCGTATTGGATTTGATTGACAGCAGCGGGAGCCAATAGCTACGCTGCTATCAATCTGTCCAATCTGTGGAGAGAGAGACAGTGCATGCCCGCCGACTGAATGAAGGGGTTCAGGTAAGTAAAACGGGGGGCTAGGGGGCCGGTGACTGCCAGGTGTTTTTTCGCCTTAATGCATAGGATGCATTAAGGTGAAAAAACACAAGCGTTTACAACCCCCCTAACTGCTGTGTCTTATTGGAGAGTTAAGCTGTCCGCTGAGAAGTGCTGATTCAACAGGCGATCATACTGGCCGGCATGGACCGAGGTTTAATGGAGGTATGTCAGTGTATAAGGCGGTGCTTGAAACAAAACACACAGGGGGAAATCAATAAAGCTGATGCACCACTATCTGGTGTGGTAATCCCTTTTAACCACTTAAGCCCCGGACCATTTGGCTGGCCAAAGACCAGAGCCCTTTTTGCGATTCGGCACTGCGTCGCTTTAACTAACAATTGCGCGGTCGTGCGACGTGGCTCCCAAACAAAATTGACATCCTTTTTTCCCCATAAATAGAGCTTTCTTTTGGTAGTATTTGATCACCTCTGCGGGTTTTATTTTTTGCGCTATAAACAAATATATAAAGAGCGACAATTTTGAAAAAAAAAGCATTGTTTTTTACTTTTTGCTATAATAAATATCCCCAAAAAATATATATAAAAAAAAATGTTTCCTCAGTTTAGGCCGATACGTATTCTTGTACATATTTTTGGTATAAAAAAATTCAATAAGCATTTATTGATTGGTTTGCGCAAAAGTTATAGCGTCTACAAAATAGGGGATTTTTATCGTGACTGCGACATTATGACGGACAGATCAGACACTTTTGGCGCTATTTTGGGACCATTCACATTTATACAGCGATCAGTGTGATTAAAAATGCATTGATTACTGTGTAAATGTGACTGGCAGTGAAGGGGTTAACCAGGAGGGGGCGCTGCAGGTGCGTGTGTCCTAGGGAGTGATTCTAACTGTAGGGGGATGGGCTACGTGTGACACGACTAGAGTTGCCACCTCGTCCCATTAAACCTGAACACATATTAATTACACAGATTCTGTGGCAGATTAAGGTGGTAATTAAACTCACCTAGTGCCTTACCTGCATTCAATTAGCCTCAGAACCTGTGTAAATAATATGTGTTCGGGTTTAAAGGGATGAGGTGGCAACTCTAGACACGACACTGATCACCGCTCCCGATCACAGGGAGCTGTGATCAGTTTCAATGTCGTTAGGCAGAACGGGGAAATGCTTGTTTACCTCAGCATTTCCTCATTCTTCCCTTCTGTGAGACGATCACGGGTATCTCCATGTCCGCGGGACCTGCAATAACACTCACGGAGCAAATTTAAAGGTACGTATATGTACGCCAATTTGCCTGCCTGTGCCATTCTGCCGACGTAAATGTTCGTGCGGCGGTTGGCAAGCGGTTAATTTGTGCCAAATTCATGAAGTAAGTGACATTGTTGGTTCTGACAGCGACTCGTGCACCAAATTCAGGTAATTTTAAATTGTACTGCTTTTACAATATGGCGTAATGTATTCGCCAAATAAAATACTAATGCCCCGTACACACGGTCGGATTTTCCGACGGAAAATGTGTGATAGGACCTTGTCGGAAATTCTGACCGTGTGTAGGCTCCATCACACATTTTCCATCGGATTTTCCGACACACAAAGTTTGAGAGCAGGATATAAAATTTTCCGACAACAAAATCCGTTGTCGGAAATTCCGATCGTGTGTACACAAATCCGACGCACAAAGTGCCACGCATGCTCAGAATAAATAAAGAGATGAAAGCTATTGGCTAATGCCCCATTTATAGTCCCGACGTACGTGTTTTACGTCACCGCGTTTAGAACGATCGGCTTTTCCGACAACTTTGTGTGACCGTGTGTATGCAAGACAAGTTTGAGCCAACATCCGTCTGAAAAAATCCATGGATTTTGTTGTCGGAATGTCCGAACAAAGTCCGACCGTGTGTACGGGGCATTACAGTTCATATCTTATGAAAGTGGAGCTAATTAAGACCAATTCTATTTTGATGTTTAGAAAGAGACTGGCACACACCAATTTTGCGAAAGTGTCTTGCATGCATTCTAAGAGTGGCGTATAATGCAACAAATTCAAGTACAAGATAGGTATATGACTTTGGCGCACAATGCACCACTTTTAGAACACGAGAGACACTGTCTGTGCCAGTCTTTACTACTTAGGCTGTGGGTGTTTTTTCTAACCACTTTATGACTGCCCCACGCAGGTATACTGTTGCAGGGAGGCCACTCAGGTGCTGGATCACGTATCTGATACACTTCCAGGTAGGGGGTGTGCCGCACCGGATGTGCTATCATTTGTTACAGCACAAGCTGATGAGTGGGTTCCGGCCACTGATTGATCGCTGGCAACCGCTGATTAGCTTCGTCATTCAGGGAAGGGAGCTCTGTGTTGTAAATAACACAGAGCTCCAAACACTGACAGGCGATCTTGCTGGAAAATACGGATTGCTTAGTAAAAGCAGCACATAACACACACAGTAAACATTGTTAGGCACAGATTTAACCCCGATCGCCCCTAGATGGTAACCCCTTCCTTGCCAGTTTCATTAGTACAGCGACAGTGTATAGTATTAGCACTGACCACTGTACTGTATTAGTGTCACTATTGATGTCAGTGTCAGTTAGTGAACACCCCAGACAGCGTCAGCTAGTGTCAGGTTGTCAGCCACACTATTACAGTCCCATTATAAGTTGCCGATCATTACTTCAGTATCTATACCAGATGCTATAATTTTCATGCAAGGAAATTAATATACACTTATTGTGTTTTATTTTTTTCCCATGTAGCAGAATACATTTCGGCCTAAATTTATGAAGAAATTTGATTTTTTGATTTTTTATTGGATATGTTTTATAGCAGAACGTTGAAAATATTGGGATTTGTTTCAAAAATTTCCATCATTTTTCATTTATATCACAAAAAAAAAAAAAAAAAAACCCAGTGGTGATCAAACACCACAAAAAGAAACCTCTATTTGTGTGAAAGAAATGATAAAAATGCAACTGGCGCAATTGCCAGTTAAAGTAGCGCAGTGGCAAATAGCAAAAATTGCTCTGGTTATAAAGGAGGTAAAATTTTCCAGAGGTCAAGTGGTTAAAGCGAAGTTCCACCCAAAAGTGCAACTTTCGCTCATTGTACTCCTCCCCCCTTCCAGTGCCACATTTGACACTTTTCGGGGGGGAGGGGGGACAGGATACCTGTTTTTCACAGGTATATCCTTTTCGCACTTCCGGGAGCCTCAGCCCCGGGTATTGACGTCACCACCCGGGCTCCCCGGCTGCCGGGCCAGGAGGAGAGAGGAGCGGAGCCTCGCGCATGCGCAGTAGGCTTCACTGACGAGTTCCCTTACTCGCAATGGAGACGGCATGTACCCGACAGCTGATGGAAACATCAGCTGCGGTGCCAACATCGCTGGACTCCAGGACAGGTAAGTGTCCGATTATTAAAAGTCAGCAGCTACTGGCTTATAATTTTTGCAACGGTGGGCGGACCTCTGCTTTAAGGACAACAAACTGCACACATTTTATTTTGATACGCCAGAAACGCATTTAGCCAAATAAAACTGAAAGTTTATTAGGACTTTAATAAACAGTTAGGCATTTATTTCCTATATTCAGGATTACAAAATAAAAATAATTTTAAATATTAACACTGCTCCTCAAACTCCTGTTACAAGTACATGCATGACCATTAATGGAGGGTAATGCCTTTCCCAATTAACACATGGTTGAAAAAAGACCCTCTGAGATTTCCCTTCACCCCCCATTGGTGGTTGCGACCCACTGGTTGTGCACTCCTGGTTTAGAGGATGATAACACGTCTTTACACCCATCCCTTCTCAATGGCTTTTTAATTTTTTCATGTTTTCTTTCCTGATGAATATGTTTTTGTAGGGGTTAGAGTCATAGTCGGGTTTTCGTTTTAACCACTGTAAGTGGTCCTTTACTATTTGTTTTCTTTCAATTTTAACTTTTTATTTTGAAGCAAGCAAGGAATACATTTTACAAAAATCATGCATGACGTGGTATCAATACCTATCTGCTAACCCAGTGTACATTACAATGTTCATTTTCCCCAAAGCATGAAAACCTACCAACTCGATGCGTCAAAAGCAACTCCTTTTAGTCATACATTCTACAACAACCCCATGTCCGGGGCCCTAAAGGTGTCTCAGGCTCTGGGGGGTTTTCCTTATATATTCATAAATGTCAAACCATCTCTTCCCTCCCATTTTACTCAATGAGAAAAAAAAAACTCCACCCCAAAATCCAAAAACCTAAAGGGAAATCTACCTCAAAACCTCTCATCTCATCCTCCTCTTCCTCCCTCCCTCTCCTCCCTCGTGTGTCCTTATCTCAACTGAACAGTCCCATTCCAGGAACCTGAAAACAGCATCTCTGTTCTTCAATTATTGGAATTCACATCTATAAAGGCTCTTCCCTCCTCTGTATTAATAAAAAGATTCCATAAGGACCATGTTTTCAAATACATCCCTCGTTTCTGCCGGGATGTTCAAACTAGATCTTCCATAAGGTTCAATTTCTCTATCCTTTTAAGCCACATTCCTACTAATGGAGGTTTTGTCTGCTTCCAGGTAAGTGGAATGCATGATTTAGCTGCGTTCAATAGGTGGCATAAAATGGATTTCTTATATCATTTAGAATCATGTAATAAAATAAAAGTCGGGTCTTCAGGGATCTCCTGGTCGCTAAATTTTTGAGTAATTCTCCGAACCTCTCTCCAAAAGCCCTCTATTCTGGGACAAGATATGCATTAAGTTCCCACCCTTCTCCCCACAGCGCCAACAGTTATCTGATATATCTGGGTAGCATCTATGTGGTAAAGCTGGAGTGCGATACCACTGAGACAGAATCTTAAAGTTTGTCTCCTGCATTTTTGTGCAAGTTGAAGATTCAAATATATTATATATTATGTTGCTATGCTGCTCCTCTGGGAAGACTTGGTCCAGGTCCATCTCCCAGTTCCTAAAAAAGGGTAGCTGAAAATCCTCCGGAGGTATAGCCAGCAATGCATACATCTTTGAGAGAGTTTGATGAAGTAGGCCACTTCCATTACAATATTCCTCGATGGTGTTAAATTACGTTCATAACCACTTAGTGAAGTTAGAGTGTTAAGAAAATGTCTCCGCTGCACCGCCCGCCAGAAATCCAGTTGATCTAGTTTTGATCCTGCTGTCATCATCTGTAACGTAGGCCATGATCCCAGTGTCACAAAATGGGAAGCCTGGAAGAACCCCTGGTCTATCAATGCTCCAAAAGTTCCCTTCCTCAGGCCTGGCTCAAACTGTGGGTTCCAAAATGGGGAACAGTGGAGAATCTATTGACGATAATTTGCCTTTAGAGAAAGGACCTAACTTATGGATGTATTTTGGGCTTATCAATGGGTGTGTCTTCGTAATAGACGGGAGATCACTGAAGCACCAAGAGGCTCGTTGTAGTAAGGCACTACTCTGAGCCTGCTCTAGGCCTGGCCATATTTTCCAATCCCCATGTCGACTCCAATCAATCAGGAGGCTCAAAAGAGCCACCTGGTAATATTTGTACAGGCCGGGTACCGCTAATCCACCATGTTGTTTAGGTAGAGTCAACGGAGATCTTCTGATCTTTGAATGTTTGTTTGCCCATATAAATCCGGTAAGGAGAGAATGCATCTGATTAAAATAGTATTTAGGTATAGCAATAAGGTTCTGTATACACTGTACCAATTGACAATATACTACAGAAAGACATCAAAGAAATCCTGGACAGCCGCACTCCAAAAATATTTGCCTTTATTCAATAAAGTGTCATCCAAAATACAGGTCACAGCAGAGTGGAACAAACCGTTTCGCACTACACAGAGTGCTTAGTCATAGCTATGACACTTTATTGAATAAAGGCAAATATTTTTAGAGTGCGACTGTCCAGGATTTCTTTGATGTCTAACTGCTACAGCAAATGCTGCTACAGCATTGCCAGCACCTGGACTTCTAGACTGAAGGAGATGCCTTTTACTTTGATCTGACCCACCTGGAGCAGTGATACTCTCAATATACTACAGAAAGTTGTACGTTTTATATTGCTGTTTTACTATTGAATACTGAATTGTCATATACCATGTAATGTGAAAGTCAAAATAAAATCTTTTTTCTGATTTAAAAAAAAATTTATAGCTAGACTTCAGTGATCTCAACACGTCATTAGAAATTGCTACTCCCATAGCTTCTGATTTCGATAAATTAATCTTAAAATCCGATAGAGAGCCATATGTCTCCATTTCTTGAAGAAGGTTGGGGAGAGATACTGTCGGGTTAATCAGTGAGAAAAGCATTATCGTCAGCATAAGCCGAGATCTTATACTGCATTCCTCCAACTGACAAACCCAAATTATCTGGGTTTGATCGGATCTTACACAGTAAGGGCTCTAAAGACAAGGCAAATAGGATTGGGGATAATGGGCATCCCTGCCTAGTCCCATTGGTTACCTTAAAAAGCAGGGACAAAACTCCATTCACTTTAACCTGAGTGGTTGGTTGAGTATAAATACTTGAGATCAACCGAAGCATGTTATTTCCCACCCCTACATGTTGTAGAACTGAGAACATAAATTGCCAGTTAATCCAGTCAAAAGCCTTCTCTGCATCCTTCCCCAAAAATACACATGGGGTTTTGGATTGGTTAGCTACATGGATTAAATTCAAAGTCTTAATCGTATTGTCCCATGCTTCCCGCATCTGAACGAACCCTACCTGATCCAAATGAATCAGGGAGGGTAATTGTTGTTGGAGGCGCATTGCAAGGATCTTAGAGAAAAGTTTCAGGTCTGCATTTAAAAGAAATATCGGTCTATAACTCCCACATTGTGATGGATCTTTACCTTCCTTAAGTAATATTGTGATTAGGGCTTTCAAGGATTCCGTATGAAAAGAGCTTGAATCTCCCAATCCATTATACATTGTTACAAGATAGGGTCCTAAAATAGGGAAAAGAAATTTATAATATTGAGCCTTACCCATTTTTGCAGAATTCACCACTTCCTGGACTTCATCTAATGTAATTGGTGTTTCCAATTCTTGCAGTGAAATAGGCGTAAGACTAGACATTTCAGAGGATGCCAAGTAATCGTCCACCGCTGTCTGGTTCTGGGGATTTGAATGTAAATTATACAGAGATGAATAAAAATCACCAAATCTCTGCTATTTCTCTAGGCAGCATACGTTTTTCACCTTCAGCTCCCATAATTATTGGGACGTATGTTCTTAATTGCTGTTCCCTCAGGGAGCTGGCTAGTTGTTTGCCACATCTGTTACCATATTCATAACTCTGTTTTCTTCCTACCTGTATTGCTCTTTTAGCTTTATACAAAAGTAAGTCTGTGACCTGTCTACGGGCAGTCAAAAGATCCCGTTCCACAACTAGGGTGGGAACCGATTTATGCAAGGTCTCTAATCGATGGATATCTGCCAATAAAGATATTAGCTTTGCTTCTCTCTCTCTTTTAATTCTGGCCCCATGTTTAATCAAAACTCCCTGTATCACTGCTTTGTGGGCCTCCCAATTCACACCAGAGTTACAATCCGGCGTGTCATTAATCTAGAAATACCACGTTGCCTCTCTAAGGACCTCCTCTAAAATAGAGCAATCCTGTAGAAGGCTTTCATTAAGTTTTAAACGTCACAGGATGGGGAAGTTGGGTATCTGAAAGGTTATATTTCAGAAAGATTGGCGCATGGTCTGACCAGGTGATCCTTCCGACAGTAACTTCATCTACTGAGTGCAGTTGATTATGTGGAATAAAGAAATAATCAATACGAGAGTATGTCTTCTGTGGGGCTGAATAATAAGAGTAATCTCTCTCTCCAGAATGAAAAAAGATGCCACACATCCACTAATCTCGCTCCATGAAGCGACCAATGAAGAGATCCGTTTCCGGGCACCTGGAGGTGCAGCCAAAACCCCCGAAGAGGTATCCTCCCTGGGAATCAAGGGGATGTTCAGATCTCCCCCCAGGATCAACTGACCCTCCAGGAATCCCGAAAGCTTATCTAAAAATGTCATAAAAAAAGGATCCTGTTGTGTATTAGTGGCAAAAAAGGAGGCCAAGGTTACCCCTACCCCCCCAATCTCACCCTTCAAAAGCAAATATTGCCCCCCCGGTGTCCACCAGAGATTCTGAACATGACCATGGAATCTTACTAGAGATCAGAATAGACAACCCCCTCGTTTTAGCAACAGGATTGGTAGCGTAATAAACTATTGGGAAGGTTCTATTTCTAAGTAGAGGAAGGTTGTTCTCCCTAAAATGTGTTTCCTGAATAAATGCTATATCAATCCCTGACCGTTTCAGGTCCTGAAGAAGTATACATTTCTTATTGAGAGGGTATCCATTTCTTATACTCCGCACTCAAAACACAGGCACCCGAAGAGAGGAGTATACCTAGAGTCAGGAGAGGAGAGGACGAGAGAGAAAAAACAATAGTCAACTAAAACCTCTTAAAGAGGGTGTAATTCTGCAACCTCCCAAAGAATAACTAAAGCCAATTAGCTTTAAGCACTCAACCTACCTACCACCTCTATCCTATATGAGTGCTCACCTAATGGGGGGGAAGTAATTGAGCATAACCCAGAGAAGAAAGTCCCCGGTTACCTCCACCAGCTCCTCCAATCCATAAAGTAAGTTTAAAGCTGGACAGTTTTTCTATACTGATACTTATTAGTTTAAAGCAAAATCAACACTTCAACGCATAATTATACCATAGTAACAGTCACAGTAATAATATATATCTAATACATATCTATAACTACCATTCATATTTATTCTCATTAGTCTTGAACAAAAAAAATATATATCTAAAGAATATATCTAAGAAGAGAAAATATGAGGGAAAAAAAAGGAGGGGGGTGGGGCGAAGAGGAGACCACCATGCCAATTTCACCTTATTTACTCGATATCCCTTAATATACGGCATAAAAAACAAACAAATCTCTTCTGTTCCTTAAAAGAAAGGGAGGAGATTTTTTTCCCCTGTTCCTTTCCCCCAGTTTGTCCCTATATATTCCCTGTTACCAATAATAATATTTAACGCTGGCCCCTAGCCCTCCATTCTGTTCTTATGATTACAACCCCTTGCCCACTTAATTCTTCTCCCTATTGCCCGTATAACCTAACTTCCATATTGTGAATTAATGTAAGGTAATATACTCTTGTGTTTGTGTATTTTATTTTGTATCTCTTGTGAAATATTATTATGTCCTCTTGTGTTCTTATATCCTTGTGGTTAAAATAAACCCTTTGTATCTACTCCCCATGTCAACTTCCCCTTGTGTTCTTAAAAAAAACAAAAAACAAAAAAACAAACAAAAGGATATTTCTTTCTGCATTCACGTGTTTCCCGTGTTGACCCACATAATAACCCCCCCCCCCAATAAAAAAAACAAGCCTCCATATAATAAATAGCCCCTCCCACTTTCCCTCAAAATCCTATTCTCCTCCTAATATACATCCTTCCCCTTGTGTAAATAAATTACGTGCTTGTGTATTCATGTGTCCCTATTATCCAAAAAAAAATTAATATATCCCAAGGGGGAGAAAGAAGAAGAGGGCAAGGGGTGAGTGTTATTAAATGTAGGGCAGTCTCTCCATATTAACTTATTAGTACAATTGTTGACCACCTAATCACATCTTTCCCCTCAATACTTGGTTCCTTATCCTCTACTTCTACCCTTTGCGAAAACAAGTGATCACAATTCTTATAAGATTCAAAAAAGGGGGGCCCAAGGAAAAGGGTAGTTATCTATCCCAGTGTTTCTCAATTCCAGTCCTCAAGGCGCACCAAGAGGTCATGTTTTCAGGTTTGCAATTATTTTGCACAGGTGATTTGATCAGTTTCATTGCCTTAGTAATTACCACAGCCGTTTCATCTGAGGGAAATCTTGAAAACGCGACCTGTTGGTGCGCCTTGAGGACTGGAATTGAGAAACACTGATCTATCCTATCACCATCCACCTAGATATCAATATAGACATAAACATCATCAACATATATACCCTCCCCCCAACCATTCCATATATTTTACATAAACATCCGGATTGTCCTGTCGCCTGGAATAGACTCAAAATCGGGGACCACTATAAATATATAGGTCTCCTAAAAAAAAATTTAAAAAAAAGGAAAACCCCTTATCTCCCCAAAAAAAACTAAATCCAAAGTTTCCCTCAAATCCCCCCTCAATATGATAAGTATGTCTATATTGTTATATTGTTTATGTTGCTGTGGACTCTTTGCGGTTTGACATTCATGGTAATAACTTCAGCCAGTCTGGGACCAAGAATGGTTCAACACCCAAAAATGAAAAATGCTCTGGTAAGTCAACCCGGGATCGAAGCAAAAATGAAGAAGCGCCTTTTCGTATCAGAACCAAGATTGGAAATCTCCAAGGATGGGTACCGCAAAAGTCTTGTACCCATTCTAAAACTGGACGAAGCAGGACTCTACGCTGCAATTTAGCTCTTGATAAATCAGGTCAAATCTTCAACTGCACCTCCATAAAGTCTATCATTCCTACCTACCATGCTTTCCTCAGTATAGCCTCCCTATGTGTGAAGTAATGTAAGTGGCACATTACATCACGGGAGTGGTTAGGATCCCTAGACTTGGTGCTCTGTGAACCCTATCAAGCTCCAGATTCAGGGGTATAGTATCCTCTAGCGTCTTTTGGAAAATAGACTTTACCATATCCTAGAGATTTTCCTGGTCTGTAGCTTCTGGAATACCCCAGAGCCGCAGATTATTATGAAGAATTTGGTCCTCCAACTGTAACTGTAGTGCCACTTTGATATCCATGGGGGAGAGCCTATCTCTCTCCAGTACAGTCACCCGCTGCTCCAGAGTTTGTGATGTTGCCTCACCATCTGTCAGGTGTTCTGACAGTGTTTGTAGTTCCACCTGCGCCAGCTGCAGCTCCTTATGATGTGCTTCTTCTACCTTGGAGATAAGAGCCTCTATATCTGCCCTGGTGGGGAGAGCCTGTATAAGTGTCCTCAGATCTTCCACTTTCAGACTCCTCAGCTCCACATCCCCACGCTGAAGAGGGAGTCTTCCGGCCACTGCCGCCATCATCTGTGGTCTCTGCCGGTGTTCTGCCGAGAAAGTTCCCCTCGGCGGATAAGGTCCCACTCTACTGCGCAGGCGCAGCGCTTGCGCAGTAGCAACAACAAGGGAGCCGCCGAAAAGAGCCGAAGCTGAACACCTGAGTCAGCTGTACACGGCGCCTGCGTGCCAAGACTATTTTAATAAGAAACAGTTTGTAACAGGCCCCTCGCGGGCTTGCTACGCTCGCCATGCTTCGGGCACGGCCTCGCTGCACTCGCCATATTATTATTCTAACTCTATGTCCACTTGGATGGTGGGGCTTTAACGTGGACATAGGGTAGAATGTAGTGCGCAGGCGCCGTGTACAGCTGACTCAGGTGTTCAGCTTCAGCTCTTTTCGGCGGCTCCCTTGTTCCTACTGCGCAAGCGCTGCGCCTGCACAGTAGAGGGGGGTCCTTATCCACCAGGGGAACTTTCTCAGCAAGACACCCGGGTATCCTGAAGAGCTTCCGAGCTCATCCTCACAGCTAGCCGTGTCTGAGCTGTCTGCACAGATGGGCTCCCAATGGCTTGGTTCAGCGCGTCTGCTTTCTTACTCCAGGAGCCCGATCCCTGCACCGCGGGGAAGAACTGTTGGATCTCAGATTGCAGCTCTCCAGCTTTAGCTGGTTTGACTACCTTGTGGGAGATTTTAGTCTCCAGCTACCTCCCCGAGTGCATGCCGCTAGGCTGATACCTGACAGAACTGTCTGTCCTGGAGCTAGTGGAGAACCGGGAGCTCGTGTATCGTGTGTCCTCACTCGGTCATCCTCAGACCATTCCCCCCTACTATTTGTTTTCACTCCACAGGTACACTAATAGTTTGTGAAGTTCTAAATGTATACATATTAACTCATCCAGATTTTTAATGAGAACAGAGGACTTGCTCCTTTCATTACACACGGACAACCCAGGTGCTGGCCACCACAGCCTGTCTCCACTCTCCCTTAAAAATGTAATAAATATAAGCTGCACTAAAAAACTTACAGTAGCTCTTCTTTCTGTGTTTTATCATTGTCAAAAAAGACTGCATACAATAATGTCTCCACGTGTAACCAACCTTCCTTGACGCATTTCACTACTGCTGCTCACAAGAATAAGAGAAGATTTTTCTTAGAGTAAATATAAATATTTGCAAATTAGCCACTAGAGAGAATTTAGCATTTTACTACAATCATCTTCCCTGCCTAACAACTGCTGTGGTAAGATCTTAGACCCAGGCTGTACACAGGGCCTCAACTTTACTCTAAGTCAAGATTAAGCCCTCTTCTCAGGATCTACAGTGCCTTGAAAAAGTATTCATACCCCTTGAAATTTTCCAAAATTTGTCATGTTACAACCAAAAAACGTAAATGTATTTGATTGGGATTTTCTGTGATAGACAAACACAAAGTGGCACATAATTGTGAAGTGGAAGGAAAATGATAAATGGTTTTCAAATTTGTTTACAAATAAATATCTGAAAAGTGTACCGTGCATTTGTATTCAGCCCCCTTTACTCTGATACCCCTTACTAAAATCTAGTGGAACCAATTGCCTTCAGAAGTCACCTAATTAGTAAATAGAGACCACCTGTTTGTAATTTAATCCCAGTATATAGTAAATACAGCTGTTCTGTGAAGCCCTCAGAGGTTTGTTAGATAACTTTAGTGAACAAACAACATCATAAAAACCCTAGGAACACACCAGACAGGTGCGGGATAAAGTTGTCTAGATATTTAAAGCAGGGTTAGGTTATAAAAAATACCCCAAGCTTTGAACATCTCATGGAGGACTGTTCAATTCATCATCCAAAAATGTAAAGAGTATGGCACATCTGCAAACCTAGCAAGACATGGTCGTCCACGTAAACTGACAGGCTGGGCAAGGAGAGCATTAATCAGAGAAGCAGCTCTGGGGGAGCTGCAGAGATCCTCAGCTCGGGTGGGAGAATCTGTCCACAGGACAACTATTAGTCGTGCACTACACAAATCTGGCCTTTATAGAAGAGTGTGCAAGAAGAAAGCCATTGTTGAAAGAAAGCCATAAGAAGTCCCATTTGCAGTTTGCGAGAAGCCATGTGGGGGACACGGAAAACATGTGGAAGAAGGTGCTCTGGAAAGATGAGACCAGGATTGAACTTTTTGGTCTAAATGCAAAATTCTATGTGTGGCAGAAAACTAACACTGCACATCACCCTGAACACACCATCCCCACCGTGAAACATGGTGGTGGCAGAATCATGTTGTGGGGATGTTTTTCTTCAGCAGGGACAGGGAAGCAGGTCAGACTTGATGGGAAGATGGATGGAGTCGAATACAGGGCAATCTTAGAAGAAAACCTGTTAGAGTCTGCAAAAGACTTGGGACTGGGGCGGAGGTTCACCTTCCAGCAGGACAATGACCCTAAACATACAGCCATTGCTACAAAGGAATGGTTTAGATCAAAGCAGAGGCTAACTAGAACCTTCATGGCCCCGGTGCAGTGAGGGGCAGTGTGACGGGGGGGGGCAGTGTGATAAGAGGGGGCAGTGTGACAGGAGAAGGGTACCTGGGAAGTGTGACAGGAGGGGGGCAGTGTGAAAGAAGGGGAGCAGTGGGATGAGGGAGCATTATCAAAGGGTGAGAGCAGTGTAAGAAGAGGGGGGCAGTATGATGGGGGTAGTGTGACAGGAGGGGAGTATGACAGAAGGGGGCAGTGTGACAAGGGGGCAGAATGACAGAGGGGCAATGTGACAGGGGGAGTATTGTGACAAGGGGCAGTGTGATAAGAGGGAGGCAGTGTAACAGGTGGGGAGGGCAGTGTGACAGGTGGAGTGGGCAGTGTGACAGGTGGACGGTGTGAAAGGTGGGGAGGGCAGAGTGGCAGGTGGGGGGATGTGACAGGTTGGAGGGCAGTGTGACAGGTCAGGGGCAGTGTGATAAGAGGGGGTATTGTTACAGTAGGACACACAGGTTAGATATGACTTAACTCGCTGTTCTGTAGGAATCACAATGAATACACCCCTTGTACACACTGCTTCCCTGTAGTGTCCAGGGGATGTCCCTCCGGCTAGCAGTTCTCTTCCCGAATCTATATAGTGGAGAGGGGAGAGGCCTCTGACCCAAGCAGGTATCGGCAAGAGTGTACAAGCAGAGTGACTCACTTGTGCACTGAAACTGGTGCCTGCCCGGATCAAAGGCCCCTCCCCTCTCCACTGTTTAGATTCGGGAAGAGAACTGCTAGCTGGAGGGTCATCACACGGACATCACAGAGCTGGAGATCGCCCCCTCCTCTGTATAGTTAGCTGCCAGCCAGTGGTACAGAGGGAGATGTCGAGTCGCGAAATGCCAGGACCCGGTTGCAAGTGCGACTGCTGCGACCCTGGTAGTTCCGCCACTGGATCAAAGCATATTCATGTGTTAGAATAGCCCAGTCAAAGTCCAGACCTAAACCCAATTGAGAATCTGTGGCAAGACTTGAAAATTGCTGTTTGCAGACGCTCTCCATTCAATTTGACAGATCTTGAGCTATTTTGCAAAGGAGAATAGGCAAAAATGTCACTCTCTAGATATGCATAGCTGGTAGAGACATACCCAAAAAGACCTGCAGCTGTAATTGCAGCAAAAGGTGGTTCTACAAAGTATTGACTCAGGGGGGCTGAATACAAATGCACGCCACACTTTTCAAATATTTATTTGTAAAACATTTTGAAAACCATTTATCATTTTCCTTCCACTACACAATTATGTGTCACTTTGTGTTGGTCTATCACATAAAATCCCAATGAAATACATATTTACGTTTTTGGTTGTAACATGACAAAATATGGAAAATGTCAAGGGGTATGAATACTTTTTCAAGGCACTGTAGGTACTTACACACAAGTTGCCTACACTTCGACAATATTAGGTGTCCACCTAACAAACCACTTAAGCCAAGCAGTAGTCAAATATATTGTACGTACAGTAGAGTGGAAACCTAATATACAGTTAAAGCTGGCCATGCACTGTTAGATTCCTTTTGTTTAACCTGCGGCTGAAAACAGATTTCTCCATCTACGCTAAACAGCAGGGATGGACGAATCCCCCTACTGGACAATCCTATTGAACGCAGCCAAAAAATTTCCTTGAAGTTGTAACCTAAATGATATATTGCTCACACATGTCATGGGTATGTGGAATTACACCCCAAAATACATTCTGCTACTTCTTTCGAGTATGTGAATACCACATGAGACTTTTTGGGAGCCTAGCCACATATGGGGGCCCAATACTAATGACCGTCTTCAGGTTTTTAAAGGGCGTAATTTCCTCATTTCACTTCCTGACTACCTATCACAGTTTTGGAGGCCCTAAAATTTTTATATACAAAGTTGTGTTTAATGAGATATTTTTCACACATGCCATGGGTATATGTGGAATTACACTCCAAAACACATTCTGCTACTTCTCCTGAGTATGGGGATACCACACGTGTGAGACTTTTTGGGAGCCTAGCCATGTATGGGGGCCCCAAAAACAATGATCACCTTCAGGCTTTCAAATGGCATAACTTCCTAATTCCACTTTCTGACTACCTATCCCAGTTTTGAAGGTCCTGAAATGCTAGAATTATTTATATTATTTATTTATTTTCAATTACTTATATAGCGCCATCAATTTACGCAGCACTTTACATATACATTGTACATTCACATCAGTCCCTACCCTCAAGGAGCTTACAATCTAAGATCCCTAACTCACATTCATACATACTAGGGACAATTTAGACAGGATCCAATTAGCCTACCAGCATGTCTTTGGAGTGTGGGAGGAAACCAGAGTACCCAGAGGGAACCCACGCAGGCACAGGGTGAACATGCAAACTCCAGGCAGGTAGTGTCATGGTTGGGATTCGAACCAGTGACCCTTCTCACTGCTAGGCGAAAGTGCTATCCACTACACTACTGTGCCACAGTATAAATACCCCCCAATGACCCTTTTTTGGAAAGTAGACACCCCAAGGTATTCGATAAGAGGCATAGTGAGTATTTTTCAGATCTCATTTTTTGTCACAAGGTTTAGAACCTGAAAAAAAGAAAATAAAAAATACATTTTCATTTTCTTTCTTAATTTTCCAAAATCTTATGACAAATCCAAAATCTTGTAGATGAAGAAATCTCTGCCAGAAAAAAGTGTATGGTATGCCCACCATTAGAATCTTACGCATCACCCAGTGTTCTCATTTTCGGCATACATGTACTCTTCTTTTTTTAACCTGTGGATGAGAAATCTCTTAATGCAGCATTGCAGGCACTGACACATGTATTCTGAACGCAGCACCCTGCTGCTGTCAGAATAAACAGATCAGTGCTACAGCTGATCGGCATTTCTGCAAAGCAAACAACAACGGTTAACAATATAACACAGTAACTATATAACATTAACTCAATAAAACAACAACTTTTTTTTACTGTTTTATTTGTTTCCTTTTTTTGTAACGTTTTAGAACAATTAATCCAGCCTTTGATTTTAGAGTCTCTCAAAACGTAATAGCCAGTTTCCTAACTACCTAAAACCTTTCAAGACCTTTCTTGTGCAGAATTGTGTACCCTAAACTAATACTCCACTAGTGTGTGGTAGCAACTGAAGCAGTCCTTGATGCAGAGACCAGGTTGGCCACGCCTGGAGGGACAGATAAAATGGGTGTCATGTCTTACTCCATGTCTGCTACACAAACTGCATCTTTTTTAGGGTGACTTTTGGGTCGGAGTACCAGGAAGGACATCCGGAAAATGCCTCTTATGCAGCTGGCTAACTGTATCTGGATTTGGGGTTTGGGCCACAGCACTTTTTGGATACAACTTTTAAGTAGTATACACTTCTTCTAGTTGCTTTGTAAATCACAAAAGCATGATATACAGCCAATTGTAACAAATAAATATGTAGCACTACTATCCCCGAAAGGGCTGCAAGTGAATGGGTCTCCCACTGCTGCCCAACCAGTCAGTCAGCACATCCTTCTTTCATCCAGACACAGAAATCAGTCTTTGGCTTGTTTTATTAGGGAAATTAGGAATAAGTGGCCTGTCACAACCAGACATACCAAGTCTCCCGCAAGGTGCGGGAGTCTCCCACATTTCTGCGGCAGCTCCCGCACACCCGCAAGCGCCTCTCAATCTCCCGGGAATGATCAGTGCAGTGGGGAACAGCTGTGAACACCAATCTCCTTTGTATAGATTTTTAGCTGACAGCCACTTCTCCTTCTCTCCCTCCCACGGCTGTCAGCTAAAAAGCTATACAGGGAGATCGGTATTCACAACTGTCCCTCCTGCCGCACCGATCATTCCCAGCTGTTTCCCTTGTGCTCCTTCCCTGGCCCCCTCCGTGTCCTTCTCTCTCCCCCCCCCCATTTTCCCCTGGCCACCATGTTCTCCTCTGCCGCTCCTGTCCTCCTCCATCACCCCTCGTCCCCCGCAGCCGTCCTCTTCTGCTGGCTGTGGGAGGATCTGTCAGGAATTGGAGGGACACAGTGAAAGAGATCGCTTCTGTGATAACTGAGCAGAGTAAACTGTGTTTACTCTGCTCAGTTTATGAATGAAAAGCACCATCTCACTGAAATTAGTTTGCCACCTCCCTGAAATTAGTTTTTGCAGGTTGGGATGTCTGCACAACCATATTAAAACAATGCCTTGCCTCCATCCCTATATGTTGCATGAAGAACAGAAAAGGAAATGGGACTTTATATGAGGCATGTCATTGTGTATATAATAATACATCTGTCTGTATTGATTTAACATCTCAATCCCATACCGACATCCATGATTGTAGAAAAAATAATAATATATCAATATCAATAATATTCAGAAAATATAATCATAAAAGATTTACTCAGCAAATGTATATAACATATTTAATACAGGTAATCAATGAACATAATTGATGTAATCAGTACAGAATAAATAAAATATAATTCATACAAGATATAAAACATGTAGGTATATTTACATAGTACATGTACAAATGGTAAACATTAATATTAAAATGCATAATTTGGGCGAGCATGACTCGGCACTCTTATTTGAAAACTCAACGCGTTATCAGGAGTAAAATGCATTGTAAATGCTGAAAATCTGATAAATATCCATTAGTATATAATGCCCTCCAAAGAGGGAAAATGTAAAGGACAAACTAATTTTAAGTTACTTACGTATACAGCTCACAGGCTGTACCCAGCTTCTATGATGTAATAGGGCAGTGGCCTGGGATGCGCTGTCTCACCAGGGTTTTTGGCGGACAAACCCCCAAAAGAAAGTGGTAAATAGGGACCAAGGGGGCAGCAGCCAAGGGACATGCCAAACCAGCCACAACATAAATCTCAAGGTGTACTATGTGTGCGCTCTTCGCTTGTACCCAATCTGTGGAAACATTGTAAAAATGGTTAAAAACAAAAAACAAAATAGCAAAAATGAATCCAGAAAAACACAAGCAAACCCATTAATGAAATTGATACCATCTGTGTGTTTCCACTGTGATAATGTGTGTATGTGTATGATTGATATAAATTAATCCTAATATTGTAATTGAGTGTGTGTATAGACACACCCTACATGTGGACAATGTCCATATGAGTGCAGTAGTGACTGCTAAAAAAAGATGTGAATGAAGTAAAAAGTGTGTATGTGAAATACCTGGATAATGCAAATGTGACTCAAAAGGTGTCCCTCCTCATGGTGGAATCACATGAAGCAGACAGCTGGCCGCTCCCGGCTGAAGTACCCCCCAGGTCCAGGGTGGGTCCCTACCGACATCATGATGAACGTCATGGCGGTACTGGAGAAGTGAGGGGACCAACCCACTTGCGGTATGTACAACCGCAGTGGATAACCACTCACCTCTGCCATAACGTAGGATGGAACAAAACCCACAACCCCCCACTACGGCCTCCACTGACGCGGGGTGGGCCAGCATGGAGTCGATGCGTAGAGGTCCAACCCCGCCCCATCACAGAACAGAATGAACGGGGGGAAGGAACTAGATGCATCGCAACCCCAGAAGTGAAGACAATTGTTACATCCGTCCCCACTGCCCATAGGCTGGATTGGAGCGATCAAATGAAAGAGGAAGTAATGCCAAGAGAGCTAGGAAGTCTCTATTGGTGATGATGACAATAGTTGCAGTATTTAACTAGCTGACAAATGACTTCCTAGCTCTCTTGGCGTTACTTCCTCTTTCATTCAGTCGCCCAATCCAGCCTATGGGCAGTGGGGACGGATGTAACAATTGTCTCACTGCTGGGGTTGCGATGCGTCTAGTACCTTCCCCCGTTCATCCTGTTCTGTGATGGGGCGGGGTTGGACCTCTATGCATCGGCATCATGCTGGCCCATCCCAGAGGGCATTATATACTAATGGATATTTATCAGATTTTCAGCATTTACTGTGCATTTTACTCCTGATGATTGGTTATAACGCCATGAAATGCGTTGAGTTTTCAAATAAGAGTGGCCAGACATGCTCACCCAAATTATGCATTTTTATACTAATATTTAACATTTGTACATGTACTATGTAAATATAATTCATACAAGATATAAAACATGTAGTTATATTTTATTCATTCTGTACTGATTACATCAATTATGTCAATTGATTACCTGTTTTAAATATGTTACATACATTTGCTGAGTAAATCTTTTCAGATTACATTGTTATATTTTCTGAATATGATTGATATTGATATATTATTATTTTTTCTACAATCATGGGTGACAGTATGGGATTGATATGTTAGATCAATACAGACAGATGTATTATTCTATACACAATGACATGCCTCGTGTAAAGTCCCATTTCCTTTCCTCTTCTTCTTGTTTTATTAGGGGGTGATAACTTGGGTAAGGTAAGGGATTATGGAATGCCCAGTGTGAAAGCAAGTTAATTTCAGGGACACCTCCTCCCTATTTACAGACTCCTCTTCAGTCTTCCACCTGCACAAACTTTGAAAAGAAAGGGGGGGAAGGACACCTTAAAGTCGTCCAATAGTAGGTTCTAGGGTGACAAACGGGGGGAGGGGAATTCCCTCCCACTGTGGTAATTAATCAGATTAATGTGTCTCTCATGTCACCCGTATCATTAATCATATAACTCAGTGGTATGTAGCTGACTAGCTGTCAAACGGTTGTTCAATGGACCATAAAGCATATGTAAGAAAGGGAAGGAAGGGGTCAAGAGGAGATCCCCCCAAAAAAAGAGATGGTCCGCTCAAGAACAAACAGTTGAACCTACAAAAACTTTATTGTGTCACAATATGTAGAAACATAATCCAACAACCATGTGTATTTAAAAAATAGGGCAGATAAAAGTCCTATTGTGTGCTGGTGGCCACCACAGACATTACACATATATCTCATGCATTCATGCACTCACACTCATCAATTAAAGTCACTAGAGACCCGGGTCTATACTATTTCACTGGAATTCCAGAGCTGGATTGGCTACATGAGTGAGTAGACTAGGTCCTTGTAGGTAAAGTGCAAGTGCTAATACACAACAAAAGTCCCCTCGGATGTGAACCAATGGCTGGTTAGACATATGTATGTGTCATTCAACCAGAGCCAAGGAAGGAAACGGTGTCCTGATTGTGTGGTGAACAATTGCAACTCAAGCAACCTCACATAGAGGGCTTTTAAGGATGGACGGAAAATGGCCATAAACAAAATGCCTCATGAATGTGAGGGTACATTTTAGCTCACCGTCTGACGTCTTCAGTGAAGAAGGAGTAGAGCCCAAAGGAGTTGCTGATGGCCGCGTTCGTGTGGGTTTGAAAACACGTTCATGCGGTATTAGCTTGTTGTGGGCATGAGCGGGTTACTTCCGGGTATCCTCCGGCAGAAGGTAAGGTGAGTCACAAGGGTCAAGATTGTTAGTGTCTCATATCCAATGGTATAAACAATCCGGAGAGACGCTCGGCGTCCGTGTCCACCGCAGAGGTTTCACCTGATATCCCAAATCTTGATTGATCCGATCAGGATCGTTAGGGATGTTCACATCCAATTTGGAAGGATATTGTAGTTAGAGTGTGAGAGTCTGTGTGCCACCTGCACATGGGTCAAATGCTGAGCGCTTTCGCTTGTTGCCAAGCTTCTTCAGAGCTAATGTGGTATCAGTAGCTGGATGTTTAAATAGCCAGAAGGCTAGTGTTCAATTTCCTGTCTTCATAATTAACACCTGAATACCATAGCTTGACCATAATTGCAATCACCAAAAATGTGCCAATCACACCCATACATACATCTATTTAGACAAAACCATTGAGGGTAGTGGATACATAAAGATTCAATCTGATTGACTTGTGTATGTGGTCAGATTTGAATATTGCATCTCTTACCATCATAAAATAACGGAAAAAGGCTTGTCAAGCAACTGCTATCAATACATAAAAGCCAATTGAGGAATGCTGCATTTCCAAAAACAAACCGTGCATATATAACCATATACTAAATAATAATAATAATAATAAGATAGTCAAAATAGTGATATATGGAAGCAAGAGGGAACAGTCTATTGTTCCGAATTAAATTGCAACACATATCAACATCCTGACAATAAACAGAGATGTCCCAATAGTTGATCAAAAATTGCATGGCGTACACACACGGAATGAAAATAATGAGTATGAATATATGCAACCAACCATCGCTTTGGCCAGATTAAATGGCAGCTCACGTCCCATGTATTGTCATCCACACACGGGATAAAAACATTGTTACCAGTGAGACCTGCACAAACTTTGTTCCTCATTGCACAGCTTCTGCTGGTTTACTCCGAGCAGTGGTGTCCAAACTATGGCCCTCCAGTTGTTAAGGAACTACAACTCCCATCATGCCTAGTCATGTGAATGTCAGAGTTTTACAAAACCTCATGGGAAGTGTAGTTCCGCAACAGCTGGAGGGCCGTAGTTTGGACATCCCTGCACGGTGACTGACAGGCTTCTTGTCAGTTTAGAAACAGCCCATTACAGGCAGGACCTTTCAGTCCCATAAAAAGTAGCACATGCAGAGTGAAACAGCATATATCCTCTCCTTCTGCTTCCCTGTGGTCACTGATCCCAGTTCCACTGCTTGCAGAAAATGCTAGCCCATCTGGCTGTCTTCCTGTTCCCAGTCCTCCTGACTGACATGTACATTCCCCAGGGCAAGGTTTGATGAAGACTTGGAGCACTGCTGTCTGCAAGAGAGCACTGCTACAGCTGGCAGTCTTTCCCCTGGTGTGTCCCTACACTTTGCTAATCTACTTACTGTCTCCCCTAGCTCTCTCTGCTGCCTCTCCGGCTTGAATCCCTCCAAATGCCTTCTGTGGTGGGATCCTTCCAGGCCAGCTTCCCGAGCTCCAGCAAGAGGTAAAACCCCCCTGGAGGGGGTCCCTCAAGGGCCACGACAGCCTCCCTCAGCACTGCTTGTCCATCTTCCACCCAACTCCTCCTGCTGGCATGGCCTATGTCTATTTATGGGTTTCTCAGTCCCCTGCCAGGCCCACTCCTGGGGATTGGCTGAGGGCCCGTAAATATTCAAAGCATTCAAAGCAGCCCCTCCTCACCTCCACCCACTAGTTCCAGAACATTCTCCAATAGTCTAGAAACAGGAGGAGGCACCAGAGAGCTGCCAAGATGAGTCATCTAGCCCTGAACTTTAGTAACCCTGACCCAGATTCAATGACCCTGGTTTTATTTCACAGCCAATTATATTTTACCTACACTACACTACTAGTAGTAGCACACACTAGAGGGTGCTACATATAGACAACTTTTTGTACCAGGGTCTAGCTCTGTGGGAAGCTAAATAGAGCTTAAAGCGGAGTTCCACCCAAAAGTGTGGGGGGGTGTGGGTACCTGGTTTTGTCCGGCATCGCTGGACTGTGGGACAGGTGAGTGTCTGTTTATTAAAAAAGTCAGCAGCTACACTTTTTGTAGCTGCTGACTTTTAGTAAACTAAAAAACAAGTGGAAATTTGCTTTAATTTGGTAGTAGAAGTCCACCCCTCTCATATTTAGATTATATTCGTAGACACAGAAGCTTTTCAATGACACCAGATGCCGTGCCTGCGTGAATGGAAGACAGGACGAAAACATCTTGTTTGTCCTTCCACTTCACTGCAAATAATTCATCATTCCGCATGCAGGCTTTCTCCCCCTTTAGACTGGGTTCACACTAGCTGCGGCTCGCAGCAGCGGGTCCGGTGCGTCCCTGTTCTCTGTTTTAGGTGTAAATCAGGTCCGAACATTTGCCTGAATTCGGACCTGAAGCTGAGCCAACGACGCACAGGACCCTTTTCCAGTGCGGACCGCGGCCTACCTGGTGCTGTGTGAATTAGCTTAATTAAGAGCCAGTTAGTCTCCTGTCATGCGAATTGGATGCAAGGAAACCTGCATCCAATTTGCATAAGTGTGAACTCAGCCTTACAAGTCGGGTGTTAACAAGCCCTTGGGGGAAGCTCCAGTGATTAGGTTGCACGGTACCACAGCAGCCAATTCCACAATGGAATAAGTGTCTAAAAAGTGGTATGCTTGCATAGAAGTTGTCCACGTACAATTGGTACCCCTTCTAGAACAAGGGTAAAACCAAGTCCCATACTTATCTTGGCACTGCTTCCAATGTATTCTGGGCATTCAGGGGGCTCCACATGACTGTCATTTCCCTTGTAAATTCTAAAATGATATGTATAGCCTATTGCCCTTTCACAAAGCTCATTTTGACCCCATATCTGGCACGCTTGATGGGGAGATATTGCTTAATTGCAAGCCTGCCAGTGAAATGTATGAGGTACTCGCCTACGCAGAGGGCATATAAACATCTGCAAACTTTTGGGACAGGTAATTTACAAGGGGCCAAATTTTGTGGAGCCGATTATAGTCAGGGTCACCCCGATGACGACAGAGGGTATTTTCCACAGAACAAGTAGATAAAAAATCTCACCCATCGCACACCATACAAGCCCAGTGTGTAATAAGTGATAGCAGCCTCAGTCTAACTCCATCCAGGCCACCCCCCGACATGTTTCCATGGGTGGGACGAAACATGTTAGGG
Source organism: Aquarana catesbeiana (assembly GCF_042186555.1). NCBI lineage: Eukaryota > Metazoa > Chordata > Amphibia > Anura > Ranidae > Aquarana > Aquarana catesbeiana. The sequence continues at coordinate 492,050,446 of NC_133324.1, read as the reverse complement.
AGCATTCCCTGGATGGATTTAGACTGAGGCTGCTATCACCTATTACACACTCAGCTTGTATGGTGTGCAGTGGCTGAGAGTTTTCTCTACATGTTCTGTGGATTCCATGGAGTCAGAACGGCATCCTAGCCTAACCTGCACCCTCTGTGGAACATACCGAATGGGGGACATAGATGCCAGAGCAGAGACCCTAAAGTAGGTTTCGTTTTACAGAGGGTATTGTTGTTGAAACGCATTATATGCTCATATCTAGGCCTGGCCATTGCAGCAGAGAACATGGGCATATAATGAATCGGGTCTGTGGACCAATATGACCACAATTCATTCTTTTTTGTAATTCCCATGTTAAGGCTTAGGCCCAAAAAGTTTTAAACTCAGAAACAGTAAGAGATTTCCATTCGAATGGTCTGGCAAGGTATGAATTTGGGTTGGCAGCGATGTACTGCCGTGCATATAGTTTGGTTTGATCCACAATCACATTATACAGTTCTTCCATTAAAAAAACAGCTCAAAAAATCAAAGGGAGTTGTTTAATGTGCTGTTTCCATCTACATTTCTGATTGGGCTGTGAATGGGGGAAATAATAGGTGCTGCTGAATCTGGGGGCTGCCGATCAGGCTTTGCAAGCATTTCTGGAAGGACACTATGGGCCTGTTCTCAAAATCTTGGTGGCTGTGGGACGCTACTAGTCCTAGCCACCTTTCCAGCTTGGACTGCACTGCTGGGACTTGCCAGGTCACCATGAGATACTGCAGTGCTGGTGTTTAAAAGGCAACGATGTACTAGGCTGCGAGCACTTGCCAGATCACCAAAAAGTAGTGCAACGCTAGTACTTGGACCCTGCTGCATTTGAGCATAACTATGCCTTTCTAGCACCTCTGCAACCTGGGGTTGAGTAAGCCTGATCTTAACAGGGATCTCTTCTCCATTGTCCGAGCTACCTGTCAGGGTGTGCTGTTTTCTACAGGTTTGTATTCTGAGGCGGCTTGTGTCAGTGAGTCTTCCCCTTTGCTCTCATCTGACATGCTCAGAATCCTGTAGGCTTCTTTACTAGATCACTAGAGTACCTTTGTTGGGACATTTTGGTCATTAAATTTACAGGTACCTAGTGTGAAACACTGGAAAAAGAGATCCTGGCTGTCAGGGAATGTTTGAAACGCTAGAAAAAAATTGTACCTGCTAGTGCTAGCAGACATTAAGTCTGATCTTTCAAACACTGTGGTTTTGTGTACAATGTATCAGAGGTCGCAGTGATCAGAAATTATAGTTATAGTGACACTTGCACTTGTTGGGGGGGGGGGGGGCAAAACACAAGTGCTGGCAGTGAATGGGGCTGATGCTGCTAACACTGCATTTTGGGGGGCACTAGTTATAGTTCTGATCCTGATCTGTTCATACACTATACTAGTACTGGCAGTTATAATGTGTCTGTGAAAGTGTTGTGGGCAATCAAAAGGTTAAATGTGGATGGTGATAGTGTGGCGGTCAATCTGACACTATCTGGGAGGGATGCCTAACTAGGCATGTGCAAGTGTCAGTGTGCTGTTTTTACTCACATACGTCTGGATTTTCTTTTTCTTCTGGAACCGAAAAGGCCCCAAGAGAGAACTGTCCAGAACCGTGCCTGTATTTACAAACATGGAAACAGGCTGTGCTTCGCTACAGCTGATCGGCAGGTCCAGGCCAAATAGAATTGTCTGGAACCTGCTGTCAAACTTGTGCTGTAGCGAATTACAGCACACATGTGGCGGGGGACAAGCATGCGCACCCTATACCCAGAAGAGCCGGATCACATAAATATATATATATACGTGATCTAGCCCAGCCACAGAGCCCACCCACAGTAAATGTACTGTGGGCTGTCCACTAGTGGTTAAATTAATTTAACCACTTGCCCTCCAGAAGTTCCCCCCACCCCCATCTTCCTTCATGACCAGGTCGTTTTTTTGTGATATGGCACTGCGTTACTTTAGCTGACAATTGTGCTGTCGTGCGACACAAAATTCATTTAGGTGTATTTTTCCTTAAAATTTGTGTTTCATAAACCACTGCACAAATATTTTGTGACAAAAAAAAAATTATTCTCCAGAGCCTCTGCTTTCAGAAAATATGTAATTTTTGGGGGTTCTAATTAATTTTGTAGCACAAAAAAAAATGCAGATTTTTTTTTAGATATACGAGAGAAATGTCAGAACTGGCCCAGACCCTGGAATTGGTTAAATTGTATTGAAAACAATTAGACAGCAGCCAGAGAAGTCGAATTTGCAGGAGTGGTCTGAAATGTCAGCTAACTGCCTCACTACAGCTTCCTTTCAACCACAAGCTCCATTTTAACTTTAGGCAGTAATTCAAAAACTACAACTTTATAGATAACACGCCTTATATTCAGCCATTGAAAACCCTTTTCCTTTTCACTGCAAACATCACGCACACAGTGCAAGAACTGGGCGTGTCATATGCAAATGTAGTCACATGGGCCACGCTAGCAAATCACACGGAGCGCTCATTTAACAAGCGTTACGCCGATTGAAGCGTTGTCGGCCATCTTGGACTCGGGAGAAGAACAACTCACTAATTTGCGCTCTTTTAAATTGTTATAATCACACAAGCGGGAAGTCTGAAACCGCCTCGTCCTTCGTACTACTGAAACGGGGAGGTCTAAAATACACCGGTAATTTCTCAGTGTGAAAGAGCAGCTACCAAGCCTAGGAACGTTCCTGAAGAAACACACCAAGGCGAAGGGAGCGGGCAACGATGGTTCAATCTTGTTCTGCCTACGGCTGCAAGAACCGCTATGACAAGGATAAACCTATCTCCTTTCACAAGTGAGTACCGAGCGAACAGCGTGCGCCGTATCTCTTTGGGCTAACAGTTGAAACTAGTGCTGGTCCTCGCAAAGCTAGAACCGCGCATGCGCTGTTACAGGAAGCCGCTCCTTCGAGGAGTGCGCGTGAGCTGGTGACGAGGAGAAATGCGCGCTCCCGCTTATTCTAATATTTGTGACTGTCCCACCTCCCACCCCTAACTCTGTTATCTCTAGGCCTGTCTGATTAACTTGGCACTGCTATGAGAGCAATGGACATTTCACATGGACTGCTTTCTATTGTAGGAATACAGAATAACAAAAAACATGCATGTTATTAGCCACTTCAGCCTCAGACCATTTGGCTGGCCAAAGACTAGAGCACTTTTTGCGATTCAGCACTGTGTCACTTTAACGGACAATTGCGCGGTCGTGCCGTGCTGCGCCCAAACAAAATTGATGTCCCTTTTTTTTCCAACAAATAGAGCTTTCTTTTGGTGGTATTTGATCACCTCTGCGGTTTTTATTTTTTGCGCTATAAACAAAAAAAGAGTGGCAATTTTGAAAAAAAACGCAATTTTTTTTTTTTTTACTTTTTGCTATAATAAATATCCCCCAAAAATATATAAAAAAAAATTCCTCAGCTTAGGCCAATACGTATTCTTCTACATACTTTTGGTAAAAAAAAAAAAAAAATCACAATAAGCGTTTATTGATTGGTTTGCGCAAAAGTTATAGCATCTACAAAATAGGGGATAGTTTATGGCATTTTTATTGATAATTTTTTTTTTTTTTTTTTTACTAGTAATGGTGATGATCAGTGATTTTTTTTTTTTTTTTTTTTTTTTTTATCATGACTGCGACATTATGGTGGACAGATCGGACACATTTGGCGCTATTTTGGGACCATTCACATTTATACAGCGATCAGTGCGATTAAAAATGCATTGATTACTGTGTAAATGTGACTGGCAATGAGGGGTTAACCAGGAGGGGGCACTGCAGGGGTTAAGTGTGTCCTAGGGAGTGATTCTAACTGGGGGGGATGGGCTACGTGTGACACGACACTGATCACCGCTCCCGATTACAGGGAGCTGGGATCAGTGTCCTGTCACTAGGCAGAACGGCGAGATGCTTGTTTACATCAGCATTTCCCCATTCTTACTCTCCGTGAGAAGATCGCGGGTATCGAGGTCCGCGGGACCCATGGTCACGGCAGTGTTGCACATGCCGCAGGCGGCAAATGTAAAGGGACGTACCTGTACGCCCATTTGCCTGTCTGTGTTATTCTGCCGATGTAAATGTTCGTGCGGCGGTCGGCAAGCGGTTAATAAAAAGTAAGGCATATGTTTTGCTGTTAAAGCGGACCATGAGGTAGAATGCAAGGAGCGCTTATTACATTAGGGCCTATGTAAAGACTCGGCATGACTGAAAAAAAAAAATAAAATATATACTTATCTTGTACTCTGCTTCCATCCTGCAAATGGTGACTTCATGATCCTTCTAGTAACATCCTGGGAACACAAAGTATCCCAAATCTCCCAAGAATCAGCTACGGGGCTCGTGCACATGGGTGTCTTGGTGAATATAACATAAAATACGGCTGGATTTTGGCGTCCAGGAACCACAAGTGTTGCCTACAGCTGCCTGTACAAATGAATTCCAGTATATGGCTGTATGCGGGTATACATAGCTATGAGTGTACACCCCTGAATGCAGATAGCATGCCTCCAGGGGTATACAAGGCATGTACCTGCATTCAATCGCATCCTGTAATTCATCTGTATAGGTGGCTGTAATCAATACCTGTGTCTCCCGACTGCCAGAATGCAGCCATATTTATTATTATGTTATATACCCCGATAAGCCCATGTGTATGAGCCGCCCTTAGACCCCTTTCACACTGGGGCGTTTTTTAGGCGCTTTAGCGTTAAAAAAAAAAGCGCCTGAAAGAAGCCTCATCTACAATCCCAATGTAAAAAGCCCGAGTGCTTTCACACTGAGACCCCTTTCACACTGGGGCGTTTTAGCGTTAAAAAAAGTGACTGAAAGAAGCCTCATCTGCAATCCCATAAAGCCTGAGTGCTTTCACACTGAGGCGCTGCGCTGGCAGGACGTCAAAAAAAGTCCTGCAAGCAGCTTCTTTGCAGCGCTTGTCAGTTAAAGTAACTTAGTGCCGTGTTATCGCAAAAAAATGGCCTGGTCATGGGGGGTGTAGATCATCCAGAGGCCAAGTGGTTAAAGACTATTCAGTGACTGAATTTCCTATGCTCCCCCAATGTTACTTTACTTTTCTGTCCTAGTCCCAGCACAGAGCTTACACAGGGTTAATGACAAGTGACAGTATTTGGGCCCGTTGATTGATTGGCTACCAGATATGAGAACTTCATCATGGGAGGAGGTCTTATGCCCACCCCATAACCAAAGTTTCTGGGTATTTCATCTTAAAAATCGGTATCGTCTTCATCATACACCAAGGTTTAGAATGTATTTCATACAAAAAGAGAGCAGATCTATAAACATTCATCCAGGGAAAACAGATGCTTCGTGTTTTATGCTGCACGCTGTAACTTATTAAATCATATTGAATTTTTGCTGTGTTAGAATTTTTATTTATAGTGGATTTATTCTCTACCTCCTCCCACAGGTTTCCACTAACAAGACCTCTCCTGTGTAAGAAATGGGAAGCTGCAGTTAGGAGGGCAGACTTTAAGCCTACTAAATATAGTAGTATCTGCTCTGACCACTTTACGCCAGACTGCTTTAAAAGAGCCTGTAATAATAAACTTCTAAAGGACAACGCCGTTCCAACTGTGTTCTCTTACACAGAGAAGCCAACAGTAAGTTACATTTTTGCACATAACTGATTTTGTCGTATTTGTCTCAGTTGGTTATTAGAGAGAATATTATTAGAGAGTTTGAGGACTCAATCAGATCTATGCGTTGTGGTAATGTGGCGTAAAATGCTTGTTACTTCTGTGCACATACAGTGGTAAGTTGCAGTGCCATGCATTTTTAAAAACACCCCAACACGTTACTACAGTGCAGCCCCAATGTCAGTGTGTTTGACTTTTTCAGATATATTTTGCCTGGTTATGTGACCTGCTTGGTATTTTTTCTTCCTCGGTCTTCTCCCAGGAGTGGTTGGTCTGTGATGTAGAGAGCAGGGCTAATGTGATGACATTAGCTGCACTCTGTATCAAAACACTGTAAGTTTAAGGCACCTTGCTCAGAAGAGAGGGCCATCGACACACTGCATTCAGTCTTTCTCTCATCTACTGGGCTGAGTGATGCTTTGAGTCATCAACCCAGAAGCTTGAGGACATCTTATAGTGAACAGACATAGACTGCCTGGGGGACATTAAAAAAAAAAAAAAAAAAAATTAGCCAAGAGTTGGGTTTTAACACGTTAGTGTGCGTTCATTAATGCACCACAACACAGTATGGGAATGGTGTGAGAGCGAGGCATATCCATGCGTCAGTCTCACATGTAAACAAAGAAACCAGGAAGCAATGATGATTTTGTCACTTCTTGTTTCAGATCCATCATTTCCTGGTTGGTACAGGAAGAAAAAGGAGTTGCGCTTTTAAGAAGCATGTCTAATTATTCAGCTTAGCAAACTGTTGAAATGTGTATATGTTTTAACCTAATTTACTGGGTGCTGGGCAGTTAGAGCTGTGATCTGACCGAAGATGGATGTTTTTTTTCTTGTCCCAAAAAAAATTAAATATTGGAAGGTTCACTAAAAGAATTCTGACTACCAGTTGGGACAGTGGATTCATTTTACCTGAAGCTAGCATATTTATGAGCGGTGTAAAACTCACTCCTGTCCAGCAAAAGTGTCAAGGAGAGGGGTTGAGGCAAAGCATTTAACACTGCCAGGGGTGCTTACAGTGCTCACCTTCTATTCATTTGGTTGAAAGTGATGTTCTAACTATATTTTTTTACACATTTCAGCAGCAGAGGTCCACACTTGCATTTTGCCCTGGCTTCACTTGCTCTGTTTGCCTCTTTTGACAGATTCTAGTGTCCCTGTCCCCTCTTTCCTGCGTTCAGGATGCTCCTATGGAGCCACCTATCTGTGTGCTCCTACAAAGTCTCAAACGCTCCTATTTTGATGTGTGCAGGCATATGGACAGCCTCAGAATTAAACACACAGCACAGACTCCTCTGCTGCTCCTCCAGGGAGTTATTGATCGTGGCTCCCAAGTGTGTTTTCCTCTCTGGCTGATAGGTAATGCAGGAGCATGAGTGCTGGTGCAGTGACTGATGGAGCATTAAGTCTGAATGAGTGTGGTCAGCTTGACTGTTAGTGACATTTTTGTGCCCTCAATCAGAACTTGGAGGAAGTGTTCCTCGTGAAAAAAAAAAGCTTTAAAAAAAAAAAAAAAAAAAAAAAGCTAAAAGGAGGTCTTTACTTTCCTTTACTTTACTTTCCTGAGAGAGATGTAGTTCTGTGAATGTTATTCTGTGCCAAATTAAAGAGGAAGTAAACCCTGATGGATTTTACTTTCTTTCTTTTTTACCCTGCAAAGTAAAAGCATAAAGTGCTAGTATGCATTGCATACTAGCACATCATGATGTGACACTTACCTGCAAATGAAGCCTGCGCCGTCCCCACTGCAGGCCGCATCTATCTTCACCCCTCTTCCTTCTGGGGGCTCTGGACTCCTACTCTGTGACTGGCCGGAGCCACGTGACGTCATTCCCCCTGAAACCTTGATCTAGGTTTTTTTTTTTTATTTTTTTTTTTTCATTATGCAGGATTTCTATAGCGCAGACAGTTTACGCAGCGCTTTACAGTATAAGGCACCTTTCACACTGTCGGACCGTTCAGGTCCGCCTGTCAGTTTTGTCGGCGGACCTGAACGGACGATCCATGCTAGGCTATGGAGCAACGGATGTCCACTGACATCCGATCCGCTAAAATCAGGTGGATGCCCCTACGTTCGCATCCGTCCCTGGCGGATCGGACATGCTGTTCGTTTTCGTCCGATCTCTCCATAGTAACTAGCCGCGCTCGACAAGCCCCTCCCTGCTCAGTGAGCAGAGAGGGACCTGTCATCCGCCGGCTCAGCGGAGATCAACGGAGAGATCTCCCGCTGAGCTGGCAGACTCCGAGGCAGCGGATCTGCCTCGTGAGAATGATGCCTAAAAGGTAGACAATACAGTTACAATACAATAAAATACTAGGGAGTTAAGAGGGCCCTGCTCAAAAGAGCTTACAATCTAATAGGCTGGGACAAGAAGTACAAAAGGTTGTAACTGTGGGGAATTAGATGATGGAAGTGATAAAAGATTTGTTGGAGATGTGATGGGCTTCGCTTAAGAGATGAGTTTTTAGGGATCACCTGAAGGCAACCAGAGTAGGAGATGGCTGGACAGATTGAGGTAGAGGGTTCTAAAGGATGGGAGAGGCTCTGGAGAAGTCCTGGAGACGAGTATGAGAAGGAGGAGACGAGAGCTTGAGAGTAGGAGGTCTTGAGAGGAGCAGAGAGGATGGTTTGGGTGAAATTTGAAGGCGAGATTGGTGATGTAGCTCCGGTCAGAGTTATGAATGGCTTTGTATGTTGTGGTTAGTACTTTTAATTTAATTTGCAGGGTGATCTGAAGTCAGTGTAGGGATTGACGGAGAGGGGTGGCAGACACTGAGCGGCTGATAAGGTAGATGAGTTTGGCAGTGTCGGGAACCATGAATCAGACTGAGACAAAGTGCAGAAAAAATCACACCTTTTGATATAGTGGTAAAAATGGTGCAAATAGTAAACGTAGTCAAAACAGCCAGGGTTCGGTAATCAAAGTGGGTTGTCAGAGGAAGCCAGAGATTGGCATAGTTAAAGACAGCGAACAGGATCAGGAACCAGAAGGGATGTCAGCTAGGCAAGTCTTTAACAGGAACACAGCAGAGAGTCTTCAGATATGTTGACCAAGGCGAAGGCATGGGAGATATGAACCAGGCAGTATAAATAGCCAGAATGGAAATGATCACCAGATGAGGCACTGAGAAATGAGTGCTGGCACTAAGCGCTGAGCACTGAGGAGGGAGGGCTGAGTCCAGCCCTGACAGGCAGCAGCATTCATGATAGACTGAAGAGGGGATAGCCTATGGAGAGGTAGGACTATGAGAAGGGAGTTGCAATAGTCAAGGCAAGGGAGTGAAAGAGTAGCTTGGTGGTGGTTAATAATAATAATAATAATAATAATAATAATAATAATATTTCTTTTTTTTTTTTCCTGCAAGGAGAGGGAGAGATACGATGCATCTCTCTCCTCCATTCAAAAAGAAAGAGAAAACACAAGGGGGGCTTTACAGTGACTAAGCCCCTGATTAGCTATCACAGTGATATCACAGTGATCAGGTGACCTGGAAACTTGAGTCCTGACGTGCTGCACACTCCCAGCACAAAGGGAGATACGCAAATATGTGGCCCCACGTGAAAAAAGCCTAGTCTAGTGGGGCCGCATATTTGTGTTACGTCGGCATGAAGGGGTTAAAAAGTGTTCGCTAGAGTTAGGCTTTAATTAGTTTGTCACTTATTTAAAATCCATCTAAAATTTCAAGTCGGGCTAAAGCCAGCCATACATGGATCAAAATTTGTCTGGTACAGCAGGGATCGGCACAGTGTATTTTGACGGCGGGGAAGTCTTAATAACTTAAGAGGGATTTCCCCTTCCATGTTGAGTGTGTGGGTGGGTGAATCGAGTAATTTTCCTTCATTTAACCCACTTGTTTAAAAAAAAAAAAAGACTCCTACGACTACCCTGTCCACAGGGTGACAACACTACTGTGTGATTTTTCACTGCAGAATGAACAGTATTGTCATCCTATTACATGAAGTGGAAAAAACATTAATCTAGTGGCACATTTATCAGGTATCAGATTGCTGCGTTAATGCTAACAGACTGTATCGTGTACAGTATGTCTTTTTTTTTTTTTTGCCCACGTTTACACTTCAAATGTAAATGCAGTTATGCAAAATTAGAAGGTGCTGAGTTGTCACTATGCTAAAACTACGCTGTCTCATCAGGGCTCACCACAGATAAGGACTAAAAGTCCTAAAATAGTATTTTTGAAAGCAACTCTTGGAAGTTCCTGAATTTGCCTTGATAGCAACTTCTTGTAATTCCAATAGAAGTGGGACTGGTAGAGTTGGCACTGTAAGCTAGTCAGGCTTTGCAGTGCACATGTGTCAACAGTGAACATGTTGAAAGGAGAAAATGGCAGGCATGTTTACTGTGAGACAGATTCTCTGATATTAGTCCAGGGATGGCTCTTTGGCTGCAAATAACAATACATTGGTGCCCCTATTGTGAATGCCAACTTTATTTCCCATTGTGGCTCTTTAAAATTTTCTCTGATCCTAGACTCTTTTTTTTTTTTTTTTCTTTTTTTTTTATTGTGTTTAATGCTTGGAAATTTAGTAATCATTGTATGATTTGGGAAAATTTTTTTTTTTTTTTTATTGTAGAGTGGGAACTCTGTGAAAAAGGAGGAGCGAAGTACACCTCCACCTCCTTCTGTTCCTGAGATGGACCCTGCCATTGGATTATTGCTACCTCCTCCATACACACCAAGTCATATAGCAGTGATTTGTGACCACAATTACACAGTGGAAGATACAGTTCATCAGAGAAGGAGGATACAGCAGTTGGAAGAGCAAGTTGACAAACTCAGGAAAAAGCTCAGAATTGCAAATCAGAGGTGCAGAAGACAAGAACGCAGCCTGGAAAAACTTGAAAAAGAAGTTACTGATTACAGAAATGGAGCTGGCATTGTGCTTCTCCCCAGCAATTATTTTGAACTTTATAATGAAAGTGAAACTGAAACAACTGAAGCCCAAACAATTATCATCTGATTCTTTAACTTGTTTGTTTGATCGTAATATTAGATACATGACATGCAAATCCAAAAAATGTAGCTCATCTTTTGCTTCTTAGAGGTTCTGATATGTTTTAGTAAGCAGGCTTACATCAACTCCAGTTTTGTAAGAAATGCTTAATGGTATGTCAACATTTGTTCGTTCATTGATACATGGCAAACAATTTTTTTTTTCTTTCTTTTTGAACTTAATAAACATAATATGACATAATAGGTGTTTATGTTCCTCACTCTTGTACACTTTAAGCCTATTCTATAAAACTGTTATTTTCCTTATCAGTTGTTAAGTAATTTAAATGTACTCAAAATGTTCATTATTGAGTATGCTTCCAAGGTTAGGTAGTAAGTAGTTAGCCAGCATGCTTCTGTTTACCAGCAGTCATATATGAAGCAAATCTCAGAGAAAACTTAGATCTGCTCTTTTAACAAAGCACGATTACCTAGCTTAATTTATACCCTAATTTACATTGGGGTTAACATACAGTATATAAGAACTGGAAACCATAATGCAAAAGTCCCATGTCCCACCATCCTTTACCCCCACCCCTTCTCTAACTACTTGTAGAGTTTTTAAAATTATTTGCCAGAGATGGGATTTTAGCTTTTTTTTCTATGCCTTCATTTGGAACATGAAGGCTGGGTCATAAGTGGATGCTTTGATACTCTTTAGCCGGTCATATAGGTCGAAAACTGAATTAAATTTTGTGTCGATTGATAGGTTGTTCCTTTTTTGCATTATTAGTGTGTCAGCTGTGGCACACAAATTTCACACCACAATCGAAAGTGCCTGATCCAACATGGTGGGTTTTTTTTTTTTTTTTTTTTTTTTTTTTTTAGAAAAGCAAAACAAATGATGGCATAATTGTATATGCCTCTTTTTGTTTTGTTTGTTTGATCAACAGAACATTCGATTTTCGTCTTGTCTATGGCCAGCTTTTACTTCTCTTTTCAAATGTCCTTTTAAATCAAAAGAAAACTGTATGATAAGGGTTCAATAACTGAGTAACAACTGTGGCATCACATTTCTAATTATTATGGCCAATAAACTCACAAGGATGTACCCAAAACGAATGCAATATTTTTACCAAAACAAAAGGTTCCACTTGGAAGTTGTGCATGTAATGTTTCACAACTGTTGTCTAGTTCTAAAGTCCAAAATGTATGTATATATTGTTTCATGTGATCTCTATTTTCTAAAGTTGGTATAGGTGCAAATTCCCATATCGAGCGTAAAAATGAATCCTTGCTTTCTCATAGGAATGAAATTGGACATGTTCTGTTTTTGTAAGTTCAACATTAAAATGTAATTTGTTTATGGGATAAAAGTGAATTGTATAGTGGCTCTCCAGCATATTTCTAAAAGCCTTTTCAGTTATGTGGATTGAACTTGGTTAACTTTTTTCCCCTTTTTTTCGTTGGACAAATAGTAGCTAATGTTTTTCAGGTATTCAGACAATAAATCTAGCAATGTAAAAATACATATTTTGTCTGTATCTTTCTTTATTCCACTTCCCGTAGTAGTGCCTGTCTCTTTTCCTGCTATTATAAAAAAAAAAAAAAGAAAAAAAAACACAATACTTCTGTAAAATTGGGACTGCATCATAAGTATTTTATTACATCTTGTGGAGAATTTTGTGCAGTTAACTTCAAAGACCGATACTATACACAGCAGTTGTGGGGATTTGCTTTTATTATACAGACACATACAATGGCACTCAATAAAAAAAAAATATATAGCTTGTATAGAAATGTAAATAATTCATGTATTTTGCCATATACCATTGTAGATGGAATATATGATATATAGTGGAATTTATGGGGATTTTGCAATGTAAATCGTTTCCATGTATTCTCTTCTGAAAATGTAAATATACTTTGCTAATTTAAAATGCATGCTCACTTTGTCCTAGACAGATTCAATAGCAGAATACGTGTGGGTTAACTACCCTATAAGGACACCTCTCCCATAAATCTTTGCTCCAGGCTACCAGCCGTGTTCCTTTTTTGACGTCCTCCGTAGGACCAAGTCGATGGTTCTCCTACCTGAAGACATCTCCCCTGCGATCAGGATTGGCCGAGGAGTCGCATCCCTCTGATAAGCCTTTGCTGTTAACGGGGTATGGAGTGTATAAGCAGAGAAGCGCTGAAGAGCTGGAGGTCTGGCCATAGGCAGGCAAGCGAAAACAACAAAAAAAGGTAAAAATGAACTAGATAGCTTTGCTAATTTGATGCAATTAATGGCGGATGAAATTTAGATATTAGTTTCACCCGTTGTGGTTAGGCCTATTACTAACACCCAGGGCACTTAGCCGTGGCGGTGGGTGCGTTCCTCTGAATTAACAACGCATATCAAAAAAATAAAGAAAAAGGCAATTCATCAAGGAGGAACAGGCAGTATAGCAAAAATATAAATTTATTGAATAATTCACTTTAACACCAATCAAAGAATGGTTAAAAAACCAAATACCATCACCAATAATAAAATAGACAATGTTGGGGCACCCATGGGAAGTTCACATCCACCATATAATGAACAGCGCAGGATGAGGAAACATTTGCTGATGTATAGGTCATTCGGGGCTACGATTATGAGGTGAAGCAGTTCACGTACAGTAAGATAATATCATTGGTAGCCATAAGGATGGAAGATATTTACTGGAGATATATAGAGATGGAAGTATAAGAGGGTCAGATCGGTCACAACATCAGTGTTAGGGGGAGAAAGATATTATCTTACTGTACGTGAACTGCTTCACCTCATAATCGTAGCCCCGAATGACCTATACATCAGCAAATGTTTCCTCATCCTGCGCTGTTCATTATATGGTGGATGTGAACTTCCCATGGATGCCCAACCTATTATTCCCTCCTTACCAGCAATCCACTTGTATATCTAAATCCAGGAATATTATTTGTTGTGTGAGTTGAGAGGAATGTCAGTGTTGTATGCTTGTGGTGGCCATCTGCACTTTGTCTTCAGACAACGTTGTCTATTTTATTATTGGTGATGGTATTTGTTTTTTTAACCATTCTTTGATTGGTGTTAAAGTAAATTATTCAATAAATTTATATTTTTGCTATACTGCCTGTTCCTCCTTGATGAATTGCCTTTTTCTTTGTTTTTTTGATAGGCAGGCAAGCGCACTGGTATCAACAAACCTGGGGAATGCCCAGGAAAAAACTCCAAGCCTACTTACCACCAGCTCGCAGACAACCAATTAATCTGTCTAACAGTATGCGTTAAAAACGGGTTCAGTCCGCACGCATTTGCAAACGCATGGCACTAGCTGTTAGCAGGCGGCCCTTATCTGCCATAAGACTGGTGTGTGTGTGTGTGTGTCTGTTTTTTGGCCTGTGACGATCGTGGGTGGAGTGGTGAGATAAATGCATTTATATCCGTGGCAGCAGTGTTTGTAATGCTTATAGGTTTGGGCTCTGTTCCTGTTTTTTTTCTCCCTGTTTGTGTGATTCCCCTGTGGGCATGGAGGCTGGTTCGTCCTGCGTTCCAGCTGTCTCTCTCTCTCGGCGCCTGAGGTGGGCAATCGCAGACACAAAAACGAGGCCTGGTTCGCGAACGCCCGAGACTGGCGCTAGCGGTGACGTCACGCGGCACCGCTTTTAAATTCTGGGGAAGGCTGCAAAGCCTTGGAAATGATTGCAGTCATGTGCGACATCTTCCCCAGGCTTCTGGAGTGTCTTCCCCAGGTAAGTGGCATTTTTTTGGGGGAAATGGATGGGCCCTGCCTGGCAGCTGACCTATTGTCCTCCCCACAGTGACCTGCTCGGCAAAGATCATGGATCCTTTACTGCCTCGTAGTGGCCAGCCTTCTCACAGCAGGTAGTCATTGGGGGCTTTCCCTGTGTTTTGCCTGCTGAGAGTGGGGTATGGAGTCACCAGTCTGAAGTTTCCTTGCTTTTTTCGTCTTCCTTCTCTCTTCCGCAGCCCTTCTAGGTCTGATCTGCAGCACAGTTCCCGCAAAAGGAGCGGCTCTTCAAAATCACATCGCCGGAACTCCTCCTCCAGGGCCAGACACCAGCAAAGATCCACCCCAATCCCCCTCATCTTGTCCCAGCAAGGGCACAGGGAAATCCTGTTGGGGTGTAGGGCCCTGGTCCCTGCTGGCACATCCCTCTGTGATCATTGTTTCTCCAGAGCAGCAGATGAGAGAGAGGGTGCAGACCAGCACCTAGAATCCTTGGTAAAGCGGGTTGTGAGAGAATTTCTGAAGGACAGATAAGCTCGTCGGCCTCGTGACCCCCCTGCCGGAGCCACTATGCTCTTCAACGGGGGAGGGACAAATCCACGATACATGGGAATCTTCCCAGCCAAGCCGCCCATCGGCTGCCCTTTCTGACAGCAAGTTGGAAGTAAGTACGCCCTGGTTCCTTCTCTGGGGAAAGCAGTAAGAGAAGCATTGAATTGGGAGGATCCAGTAACTTCCCCTTCAAAACAGAGGACATTTTTTAAGCAGCTCAGTAAGGAGCGTCAATATTTTCTCTCTGAATTGGGTGATAGCATCTTGGACGAGTGGAGCAAAGTAGAGAAAAAAAGCTCCATGCAACCGATAATACTAATGCACTATCCCTTCAAGAAGGAAGAAGTCAAGCATTTGGAGTCAGCTCCCTTGGTGGACGCAGAGCTGATGAGGCTGGTCAGATACAGTATGTAACCCTTCCTCAGGAAGACACGGTCTCCTTCAAAGATCCCTTGGAAAGACAGATTGATTCTGATCTGAAGCGGATCTACCTAACAGCCAGCATGACCTGCAAGCCGACCCTAGCCCTAGCTGCAGTATCCAAAGCCATGGAAACTTGGTCGGACAGCGTCAACGAGACTCTGAGGCATCTCCACTGAGGTGGCCAGAAGTTCACCTATCTAGGAGCTCAGACTGGTTTCCGCCTTTTTGAGGGGAGCTTCCATTGTTGTCATCTGCCTGGTGGCTTGGATTATGCTGTCGGCGGTCACCGCCCGTCGTTCCTTATGCTGCAACCATGGTTGGCTGATCCAGCCTCCAAACAGGTTTAGTACCGAATTCCCTTCGAGGGTACTTCCCTCTTTGGCAACAAACTAGATAGTGCCATAACCCGAGCTACGGGTGGCAAGTCGGGGTTCCTCCCTCAGGATCGGCGCTCGCAGAGTCAGAGACGGGCCTTTCTGAGAAAATGGAATAACGATCGGACCAGAGAGGCACACAGTTACAAGCCTATTCGGAATTTGCAAGATTCTGGAAAGCTAGACAGTCAACATTCAAGAGTCCAAATAAATGTGCTGAATGTTCTGATCCGCAATGGGAAAAAACTTTTGAAGTGCAATGGACCACAGACGCTCCAGGGCTTTTCAGGTGCAGAAACGCCACCCCCACATGTGTCCCCACTCACCAAATGGCAATGACCCCCAGCTTTGCAGTCTAGGGATCACTTCAGGCTTATGCGATGGTATCCAGAGAAGCTCAGGAGTGGTGTTGTGCACATCAGATCAAAGGATTTCTTGTTGGAATTTCTCAGCAGAGTCACCAGGCACCAAACAAGGATAAAAAAAAATGGAACTAATAGTTGACACTGACGTCATTCCCTGCTCCTTGGAACGCACTTCATGGTTTCTGGAACGCACGCCGTGAGCAGCGTACGGATCCATCTCTAATCCCTTTACATGCCTGTTTTTATCAACTATTTTGTAAGTACCCATTTGTATATGGAATAAATCCCTTTTCAAATGGTACTTTTCACTATTAGTTCCATTTTTTTTATCCTTGTTTGGTGCCTGGTGACTCTGCTGAGAAATTCCAACAAGAAATCCTTTGATCTGATGTGCACAACATCACTCCAGGCTTATGCGATGGTATCCAGAGAAGCTCAGAAGTGACCCCCAGACTGCAAAGCTGGGGGTCATCGCCATTTGGTGAGTGGGGACACGTGGGGGTGGCGTTTCTGCACCTGAAAAGTCCTGGAGCGTCTGTGGTCCATTGCACTTCAAAAAATGTTTTCCCATTGCGGATCAGAACATTCAGCACATTTATTTGGACTTTATTTATATGTTTTTTGCTTTGTATATTCACATCTGCACTTATCTACGCTTGGTTACACATGTTTAGTAACATTTGTGAGCGCCACATTTTCATAATTTTCCATTTCTAGTGAGTAGCACTTTGTGTGTGGCAGCTGCTTTAGTTTTCTTTTTCACTGTTTTTTCACCATTCAGCTTGAGTTTAAAATTTTTTATTATTCAGTCAACATTCAAGAGACCCTCTAAGGGTAGTTCTACCAGCAACTTGGAATCTGCAAAGTCTTTTTGAGATTGGGCCCACTCAGGCATGCCAGGTGGGGGCTCGTCTGCTCTACGTTCAGCATGTCTGGGTGGCCTCAATCCAGGACTTCTGGACCATCAGAACGGTCTCCTCAGGTCATGCCTGGTTCTTCAGCAGCACTCCCAGGCTCAGATTCGTCCCTTCCACCCGCAGGAGAAAAAAGGCAGATTCTACTAGCCTACGTGAACTCTTTGTTAGAGCAAGGCATGGAGACTGGTCATAGATTTGACCCATCTCAACCGCTTTAACAGAAAGGAAAAATTCAAAATGGAGCCTCTATATGCGATCCAGCAGTCGGTCCAACCAGGAGACTGGTTAGTGTTGATCGATCTAAAAGAGGCTTACTTCCACGTCCCGGTGGCAGCGGATTTCCAGCAATATGTCCGGTTTACCATAAGCCTGCTGCACTTACAATTCACTTGTCTCCCTTTCGGGCTAACAACGTCACCTTGTGTCTTCTCTAAAGTCTTGTTGGCGGTAGTAGCTCTGCTCCGAGTCAAAGGGGTTCGGCTCCATCATTACTTAGACGACCTCCTTCTTTTGGAGCAAGACAAAAGTCAACTTCTAATACACAGAGGCCTGGTTATCTCCTCCTTTCAAGAATTCGGGTGGCTCCTGAATATTGAGAAAAGTCTCCTGGAACCCTCACAGTCTCTAGTGATTCTCGGAGCCCACTTCAACACGGAAAGGGGCACCGTCTCTCTGCCCGAAGAGAAAGTTGCTGTGGTCCGAGACAGAGTTGCTCAGCTCTCGCTTCATCCCATCTCTCTGTGCTCCAGTGTCTGCAGGGGATTGGCACCATGGCATCCACAATTCCCATGGTGAAGTGGGCACAGTGGTGGACATGACCTTTCCAGAAGGGGTTTCTACATCAATGGAGGTCCAGAACCAGCGCATCTACCTTACTGCGGCTATGAGGGTGTTTCTCCTTTGCTTACAGTGGGAGAACCTTTGTAATTGGCACTCGATCATTCCCATCACATGGGTCACAATAACATCAGATGCCAGCAACAAGGGCTGGGGCGCTCACCGCCTGACAGATGTAGCGCAGGGCAGGTGCAACACCTCTTGGGATAGAGTCCAACATTCTGGAACTTCGGGCCGCTTTTCAGGCGCTACTAGCGTTCCGTCATCTAACTGTGAATCCCTCAGTCATGCTCAGGTTGGACAATACAACCGTGGTGGCCTACATAAGTGTCAGGTTACCTTTCCGAGTCCTAGATGCTGAGAGCGGCTCCCCTTGCGGCTGAGCGCAGTATACCCCTGAAGTTGGCACAGAGGGTATAATGCTCAAAGAAGCACGGGTTGCCAGCAGGATGTGCAGGACTTGAGCAGATGACCACTTTCAGGCAACTTAAGGTGGTGCTGAAAGCAGTCCTTAAGGAGTGTGGACAGGATACAGGGCGTAGGGTATCCAGGGAAGTCAGCAAAGGCCTGGCTGAGGATCCAACACCGGTGATCATACACGGGTAGGTAGACTGGTGTAAGAAATAGCAAAGTCTCTAAGGCAGACCGGGGTCACATGCAAGTAGCAGAGGTATTCAGATAGAAACAAGTCCTTTAAACAGGCCAAGGTCATACACAGGCAAGCAGACAGGTTAGGCAGAAGAGTAGTCCTTAGGATAAGTCGGGGTCATACACGGGCAAACAGACTGATTAGGCAGAAGAGTAGTCCTTAGGGTAAGCCGGGTCAGAGCCAGCAGAAGATCAGGGTAAGCCAAGGAACAATCCGGGTCACAGCGAGACAACAGGAAACAGGTGCAGGTTCAGGAACGCAGGGAGAGCTGAAGACAATCCAGCAACTTGGGTCAGACAGAGGCAGCCTTATATAGGCCAGCAGAGGGAACCATCTGTCACATGATGTGCCTATGGTGCCCATTTCTTCTACTGGCAAGATTGCCAGAACTTCCATGGCCTGTTCCCTCATAATAGGGAAGCAGGGTGGAACCCGCAGTGAGTCCCTGCTACGAGAGGTCGAGCCAATTATGATCTGGGCTCAGAAGAACCTGTCCAACATTTCAGTGGTCTAAATACCCGAGACTCAGAATGTACAGGCGGATTTCCTTTCTCATTTTTTTATAAACAACAACGACTGGGCTCTCCACAAAGAGGTGTTCGATTGGCTCCTGACCCTAGGAGTTTCACCAGAAGTCGACCTTTTTCACCTCCCCATGCAACAAGTTGCCCAAATATTACTCGAGGTTCCAAGATCCTCAGGCATATGGGATAGATGCCCTCATGGACCAGTGGAGATTCCACAAGGCTTATGCCTTTCCTCTGGTACCTATGATACTCCAGTTCCTTCAGAGACTCAGAACAGAGAAGGTGGACGTGATAGCAATAATCCCCTTTTGGCCCAACAGGCCATGGTTTCCTCTCATGACACTCCTCAGTTATCGGGACCCAGTTCCCCTGCCACTCAGGCCGGACCTACTGTCTCAGGTCACAACCCTGCACCCCTGTCCTTCTCACCTGCACCTCAGGTCTTGGTTCTTGAGAGGGAAGGCTCAAAACTCTAGGCTGCCCTGCGGAGGTCATCCCTACCCTCCTGAGCGCTAGAAGTAAGAGCACCAACAGGGTCTACAAGTGAAAATGGGCCAGATTCACGGATCACATGTCTTCTAGATCCAACTCGTGTAGTGCCCCGGCAGACCACGACATTGTAAGCTTCCTGCAATCAGGTCTAGACCTATCCCTATCGGTCAGTTCTCTTCGGGTTCAAATATCGGCTATCTCTGCATTCACAGGAGTATCATGGGCCAAACATTCCTTTGTTTGTCAATTCTTCAAGGGAGCCATCAGACTCAGGCCCCAGAAGAAGCCAAAGTTCCCCAAGTGGGACCTCCCTCTTGTTCTTGATTTCCTTTTCCAGCTCAGATCAGATTCTGGCAAGCCACTCTCAATTAAAGAACTTACTCTCAAAACCATCCTCCTGGTAGCCATTACTTCAGCTAAGAGAGTGTCCGAAATGAGAAACTTGGGTTCAAAAGAGCCCTTTCTAACGTTCTTTCCAGACAGAGTAGTGCTAATCCCCCTGCTGGGGTTGAACCCTTAAGTGACCTCAATTTTCCATGAAAATCAGTAAATTGTGCCCCCCACCTTTAGGTCAACAGATAACCTAGATATCCATTCTCTTGATATTGGGCACACTCTGAAACAATATCTAGAAGCCACGGCTCCCTTTTGTCAATCTGTTTTTCTTTTCATCCTCCTCCATGTAAAAAACATGGAATGTGGGCTCCGGTTAGATACATTGCTGCATGGATCGTCCAGGCTATCCAATGGGCTTATAAAGAGAAGGGCCTAACTCCTCCAGAGACAGTGACGGCACATTCATCTCAGAGCATTTCAACATCCTGGACAGCTGCGCGCCATGTCGCTCCCGAAGTAATCTGCAGGGTAGCTTTCTGGTCTTCTATCAATACGTTCCTGTCTGATTACTGTATTGAACCAGCCGCCCTATCGTCTGTCAATTTTGGTTTGCAAGTACTCTCGGTTGACAGTGTTAAATAAACTTTCTTTGCTCAGCATTTTCCCACCCGGGTGTGTACGGCGAGTTAGTTCCCACATGTATGCTGCCATGGAGTCTGTCAGGGAAACTGAAAATTTCCTATCAAATACTTACCATAATTTTCCTTTCCTGACTCCATGGTAGCAGGAGTCCCCTCCCAATGCCTGGAGTAGGTTTGTTACGGACCACGGCTGGTAGCCCTGAGCAAAGATTTATGGGAGAGGTGTCCTATAGGGTAGTTATGGAGTTATTTTGAGAGAGGAGATACACCCTAAATGTGGAAAATATACAGATATTTGGTATTCCTGCAATCAGGACAAAGAAGAATACAGAGCATGTTTATAAAGGATTGACTGAGAAATTTGCCCAGTCGATTCTTTAGTGATATACACTCTTGGTATATTTGACAGCGTGGCCTGCCACATTCACTGTTCGTAAAGTAGGATGAATGTGGCAGGAGGTAAACGGCCATTGTATGTCACAGATACAGCTTTTAAATGCGAATTATATTGCATAGCTACAGTACATTGGTCCATCTTCAACCAATGTAAATATGCATATTCTATACGCATGGGACTGTTGCAGAAGCAGAGAGTCATTGTAGTAGTCACCGCTACTGCAGTGATCGCCATGGTCTTTAGGGTACCGTGCCATCCCTTAATCGCAAGGGTTGTTTGCTCGGCACAGGCACCATTCACAGAAGGCCGAATGCAAAATCTTTTCCAATTGGACAAAGGTGGACAGCAACATCCTGATCTAATACCTCATCCAATTAAAGAAGTCTTTGCATTCATTGAAATAAAATGCAAGTTCTATGAATGGTGCCCATGCCACATGTAACTATGCAATAAAATCCATATCTGAAATTCAGGATACAGATGCTTCGGCTTGTGTCCAGTGAGGAAAGCACTAAATGACACCCCACTGTGAGGTGCAGATGTTGCATTAAATCCAGAAGCAAACATTTATTGTATTGCAATTTCGCAATGATGGCAATGCCTGCATTAGTTCTCTTTTTTTAGCCTTTCTTTCTTCTATTTTCATCTGGCGATCCGACCAGTAAGTCTGTTGTTTTTCAAAAGAACAAACTCTCCAGCAAATGTATCAGTAGCAGGGATGAGACAAACTAATTAACAATGGCAGGGGGGACTACAATGATTAGCTTTTATTTATTTATATAAAATCTTTATCCCAAACTGTTGTAACGGCAGTGTGAGCTGGAGTTTGGCTTCAATTTGTTAGTTCATTTAAATCTGTGAGTACATCTAACACTCCCCTCCCCCCAGACTGCCAACACTGCCGTCGACACCCTGTTCTCCTTCATCGAGAGTGGGGTCAACCCAATACCAGAGGTGTGTTACTGGCCAGATCACCAGGTGAATACAGAAGGGAAAAAAAAAATCAACAAAAAACAAAACTACAGCGCCTTAAAAAAGTATTCATACCCCTAGAAATTTTCCACATTTTGTCATGTTACAACCAAAAGCGTAAATGTATTGTATTGTGATTTTATGTGGAAGACCAAAGTGGCACATAATTGTGAAGGGAAGGAAAATGATAAAAAGTTTTCCACATTTTTTACAAATGAATATCTGAAAAGTGTGGCGTGCATTTTTATTCATCCCCCTTTACCCCTAACTTAAATCTTGTGGAACCAATTTCCTTCAGAAGTCACCTAATTAGTAAATAGAGTCCATCTGTGTATAATTTAATCTCGGTATAAATACAGCTGTTCTGTGAAGCCCTTAGAGGTTTGTTAGAGAATCTTAGTAAACAAACAGCATCACGAAGGCCAAGGAACACACCAGACAGGTCAAGGTCAAGTTGTGGAGAAGTTTAAAGCAGGATTAGGTACAGTATCTCACAAAATTAAGTACACCCCTCACATTTTTGTAAATATTTTATTATATCTTTTCACGTGACAACACTGAAGAAATGACACTTTGCTACAATGTAAAGTAGTGAATGTACAGCTTGTATAACAATGTAAATTTACTGTTGCCTCAAAATAACTCAACACACAGCCATTAATGTCTAAACCGCTGGCAACAAAAGTGAGTACACCCCTAAGTGAAAATGTCCAATTTTGGCCCAATTAGCCATTTTCCCTCCCCGGTGTCATGTGACTCATTAGTGTTACAAGGTCTCAGGTGTGTTAAATTTGGTGTTATTGCTCTCACTCTCTCATACTGGTCACTGGAAGTTCAATATGGCACCTCATGGCAAAGAACTCTCTGAGGATCTGAAAAAAAGAATTGTTGCTCTACATAAAGATGGCCTAGGCTATAAGAAGATTGCCAAGACCCTGAAACTGAGCTGCAGCATGGTGGCCAAAACCATACAGCGGTTTAACAGGACAGGTTCCACTCAGAACAGGCCTCGCCATGTTCGACCAAAGAAGTTGAGTGCAAGTAATCAGCGTCATATCCAGAGGTTGATTTTGGGAAATAGATGTATGAGTGCTGCCAGCATTGCTGCAGAGATTGAAGGGGTGGGGGGTCAGCCTGTCAGTGCTCAGACCATACGCCACACATTGCATCAAATTGGTCTGTATGGCTGTCGCCCCAGAAGGAAGCCTCTTCTAAAGATGATGCACAAGAAACCTCGAAAACAGTTTACTGAAGACAAGCAGACTAAGGACATGAATTACTGGAACCATGTCCTGTGATCTGATGAGACCAAGATAAACTTATTTGGTTCAGATGATGTCAAGTGTGTGTGGTGGCAACCAGGTGAAAAGTACAAAGACAAGTGTGTCTTGCCTACAGTCAAGCATGGTGGTGGGAGTGTCATGGTCTGGGGCTGCATGAGTGCTGCCGGCACTAGGGAGCTACAGTTCATTGAGGGAACCATGAATACCAACATGTACTGTGACATACTGAAGCAGAGCATCTGTGGGACATCCTCAAATGGAAGGTGGAGGAGCGCAAGGTCTCTAACATCCACCAGCTCCGTAATGTCATCATGGAGGAGTGGAAGAGGACTCCAGTGGCAACCTGTGAAGCTCTGGGGAACTCCATGCCCAAAAGGGTTAAAGCAGTGCTGGAAAATAATGGTGGCCACACAAAATATCGACACTTTAGGCCCAATTTGGACATTTACACTTAGGGCTGTTCTCACATGTGTTGCCAGCGGTTTAGACATTAATGGCTGTGTGTTGAGTTATTTTGAGGGGACAGCAAATTTACACTGTTATACAAGCTGTACACTCACTACTTTACATTGTAGCAAAGTGTCATTTCTTCAGTGTTGGCACATGAAAAGATAGAATAAAATATTTACAAAAATGTGAGGGGTGTACTCACTTTTGTGAGGTACTGTAAACCTCTAACCTAAACTTAGGTAAAAAAAAATATCCCAAGCTTTGAACATCTCACAGAGCACTGTTCAATCCATCATCCGAAAATGGAAAGGGTATGGCACAACTGCAAACCTACCAAGACATGGCAGTCCACCTAAACTGACAGGCCGGGCAAGGAGAGCATTAATCAAAGAAGCAGCCAAGAGGCCCATGGTAACTCTGGAGGAGCTGCAGAGATCCACAGCTCAGGTGGAAGAACCTGTCCACAGGACAACTATTAGTCGTGCACTCCACAAATCTGGCCTTTTAGAAAGAGTGGAAAGAAGAAAGCCATTGTTGAAAGAAAGCCATAAGAAGGGCCGTTTGCAAGAAGCCATGTGGGGGACACAGCAAACATGTGGAAGAAGGTGCTCTGGTCAGATGAGACTAAAATTGAACTTTTTGACCTAAAAGCAATACGCTATGTGTGGCTGAAAACTATCACTGCACATCACCCTGAACACACCATCCCCACCATGAAACATGGTGGTGGCAGGATGATGCTGTGGGGATGCTTTTCTTCAGTAGGGACAGGGAAGCTGGTCAGAGTTGATCCGAAGATGGATGGAGCCAAATACATGGCAATCTTGGAAGAAAACCTGTTATGCAGCGTACACAAGAGCGGACTTTTCGACCGGACTGGTCCGACGGACCGAGCATATTCATGTGTTAGCATGGCCCAGTCATAATCCAAACCTAAATCCGATTGAGAATCTGTGGCAAGTGTTGAAAATTGCTGTTTACAGACGCTCTCCATCCAATCTGACAGAGCTTGAGCTATTTTGCAAAGAAGCATGGGAAAAAATGTCACTCTCTAGATGTGCAAAGCTGGTAGAGACATCCCCAAAAAGACTTGCAGCTGTAATTGCAGTGAAAGGTGGTACTACAAAGTATTGACTCGGGTGGGCTGAAAACAAATGCACGCCACACCTTTCAAATATTTATTTGTAAAAAAATTTGAAAACCATTTATCATTTTCCTTCCACTTCACAATTATGTGCCACTTTGTGTTGGTCTATCACATAAAATCCCAATAAAATACATTTTCATTTTTGGTGGTAACATGACAAAATGTGGAAAATTTCAAGGGGTATGAATACTTTTTCAAGGCACTGTAAATCCTAACATTGCTGTAATACAGCAATCTGTCTAAACAAAGGGCCAGTTCATTGTCCTTCAGACCTTAGCCAGGCCAGACTGTGGCCAGGAAGTGCCCCATTGTTAAATATGTGGCCAGTGGGTGGAATAGTGCCCCATCATTGGTGTCAGTAGGAGGAAGAGTGCCCCATATTCTCAGTGTGAGGAATAGTGCTTTGTTTCGGTGAGAAAAACAGTTCCCCAAGGGCTGGATAAAGGCAAGCAAAGGCTGCAGTTTGGAGACTGCTGCTCTAAAGCCCCATACACACTATCAGATTTTCTGCTGATTTTTGTCTTCAAATTTACCAAAACCATATAGTGCAAGGGCCTGCCTGATTGCTTACAAATTGAAACTCCTAAGGTTTGACCTCATATTATATGGTTTTGGTAGATCTGAAGGAAAAAATCAGTAGAAAATCTGATAGTGTGTATTGGGGTTTAGGCATCCTACTTTCTTTAGCCCGGGTTCACACCTATGCGAATTAGAGGTGCGTTTCCGCACCTCTAATTCGCATAGCAGGAGAATGTGACTGGCTCCCTATGGAGCCAATTCACATATCTCCGGGGCGGCTGCGGTGCGCACTGCACAAAAACGCTGTGCGTCTTTGGCTGCGTTTCAGGGCCGAATTCAGGCATAGAATCGGCCCTGATTCATCCCTGAAACGGTGAACAGGGACGCACAGCGCTCCTGTGCGATCCGCAGCCCGTTGTGGTGTGAACCCGGGCTTAGTGATCAGATAATTCCACTTGCTCTAATCTCTGGGCACTTTCACACTGGCTGACTCCGCCAGCGCATCCGTCTGCTCAGCGGGGATTCTCTCCGCTGAGCAGGCAGATGACAGGTCAATGTCTGGTCTGTTGATGCATATAGCAAAAATGAATATAGCAAAGGATACATATAGCAAAAAAAAGACAGGAATTTTAACAATTTCCTACCTTGTCCAGACCTAAAAAGTAGCTATACACACACTGCTGTCCGGGGCAATTTTGACATTTTCCACATACATGTTAAAATCAGCATTTTTGTTGCTAGGAAATTACTTAGAACCCTCAAACATTCAGAACGCAGGGGGCTGTGGAAAATAAAATGGTGGTTGTTGCAAATTTTTTATGTCACACAATATTTGTGTAGCCATTTATCGAACACAAATTTTTAGGAAAAAAATACACTTCAATGAATTTTAGTGCACACAAACACAACATAATACCCTATTTCTTGGTAAAATATGAAAGAAGATGTTGCTGCAAGTAACCAAACATACCAAACATGTCAAGATTTAAAATTTGCACACGCCTGTGAAATGGTGACAAACTATATTACCTAAAATTATCCATAAAGTATGCTTTAGAAGCCTTTACGGTTTAGAGTGAAATGGCGCTCTGGCACCAGAATTATTGTTCTCATTCTGAT
Source organism: Aquarana catesbeiana (assembly GCF_042186555.1). Taxonomy (NCBI): domain Eukaryota; kingdom Metazoa; phylum Chordata; class Amphibia; order Anura; family Ranidae; genus Aquarana; species Aquarana catesbeiana. Next base: position 492,024,059 of record NC_133324.1, on the reverse strand, counting down.
GCTCACAGTGATATCTCACGTGTGTTGAAAACACGGTTTACATATGCGTGCCAGACTTACTTGCTCATTTGCATTTCCACATAAACACGGGGAGACAGAGGTGCTTTAAAATCTTTTTTATTATTAATTTTATGTAAATTTATTTAACACTTTTTTTTTCACTTAACTTTATTGCTATCACAAGGGATGAACAACATCCCTTGTGATAGCTTTGGCAGTGACAGGTGCCCTTTATAGAGAGATCTGGGGTCTATTAGACTCCTGATCCCTTCTCTGCCTTACAAAGCATCTGATCAAACACAGATCAGTTTGATCAGATGCTTCCCAGCACCGAAAACAGAAGTGACAAAATCCTTGTTGCTTTCGGCTTCATTTGTCACAAATGTCATTTGTCTGTGGGTAGCGGACCTGACTGCTTGCAGTCCAGAGAATGGGAGTCCGAGCCCTATAAGAGTGATCAGGTGGCTGTGAAGCCGTTCGGATCGCCTTTACCTGAAGGGCAATCTTCAGCTATAAAAATTGATACCAGAAAGTATATACGTACACAGGTTGGGAATTGGTTAAAGGAAAACATTTGGCTCAGCCAAAATTCAGGGCTCTTAAATAGCATCAAAGACACCAAACTAAATTCCAACTTCATCTATATAGTACGTCAGCTACTTTATGTGTAATCATTGCCAGAAAGCAAAAGTAGCTAGTGACGCAAATAGCTATTCTCATTTAAATGAACTGAGCTCAGAGAGCAGTCTAGTGGCACTGCAAAAGATGAGTCATGGCAAATACGAGGACATCCAAGTGTGTTAGCATCTGTATCAAGAGGTCAGAAGGAATTAGGAATGCCAGCAAGATGTACATCTTTTTATATAAATGGCCTCCAATCAATACAAGTAACAAGTCTCCATTCAACAGTACTCATCTGCTTTGAGGATCCTGAAAGAGGAGCACAGGAAACAATAAAACCTTCAAACCAGTCCTAACTTACCATTTTCAATAATCGGTAATAAAGCTGAACTCCAGATTTTGATACTTTACAAAGTTCGTTTGGGTCAAGCTGGCCAAAACTAACTACAGTATGTCCCTCATTAGCATGTGAGGTCAGCTTTAACTTTAAGACAGAAAGAAGAAAGTTAGAGAAAACCATAAAGCAATATCTAAACAGCAAAATATTATAATTCCATATTCATTTAAGATTCACTGAAAGTATAACTAAGGCCCCTTTCACACTGGTACGACACAACAGTCGTACGACTGTGGATCCGACTTTGCCCTGCAACTTGAAGTCCGACATGCGTCCCGTTTCAATGAATGGGGATCCAACTTTGATCCCCGACAATGCAGTCACTTTGTGTCTGGTATGAATCTTTAGGGGGAACTCCACACCAAATTTGAAAAAAAAAAAACGGCATGGGTTCCCCCTCCAAGAGCATACCAGGTCCTTCGGCCTGGTATGGATTTTAAGGGTGACCCCTACGCCGAAAAACTGCGTGGGGGTCCCCCAAAAATCTATACCAGACCCTTACCTGAGCACACAGCCCAGCAGGTCAGGAAAGGGGGTGGGGATGAGGGAGCACCCCGCTCCTGAACTGTACCAGGCCATATGCCCTCAACATGGGGGGGGGTGGGTGCTTTGGGGCAGGGGGGCCCCACCTTGCTCGCTCATCCCTACCCCCTTTCCTGACCTGCTGGGCTATGTGCTCGGATAAGGGTCTGGTATGGATTTTGGGGGGGACCCCACACAGTTTTTCGGCATGGGGGGTTCCCCTTAAAATCCATACTAAACTGAAGAGCCTGGTATGCTCTTGGAGGGGGAACCCATGCTGGTTTTTTTTCAAATTTGGCATGGAGCTCCCCCTAAAGATTCATACCAGACACAACGTGCCTGCATTGTCGGGGATCAAAGTCGGATCTCCGTTCATTGAAGTCGGACGCATGTTGGACTTCAAGTCGCAGGGCACAGTCGGAACCACAGTCGTATGACTGTCATGTCGTACCAGTGTGAAAGGAGCCTTAGGGAGATTCACCCTCTCTGCTTGTCCTGTTTACCGTTATTGAAAGTGAAAGAAAATCCCAAATTTTGTGTTATCCCCAGAAAAGTAATAAAAGCTAAATCTTCCAATAGGGGCCCCAAGGCTTTCCCTTTATTTTGCAGGGATTTCTTCTCACATCCTGTTTTGGCTATGGGACAGGAAGTAAACGGAAATCTGCCCAATAGGACACAGATGGAAAAAAAATGGACAAGGTTATAACCCTCCCTTACTTTATCAAAAATGAAAAAAGTTTTCTTATACTTCCCCCTTCTTACCGGATGCTGGGATGCAACTTACCAATCCTTAGATATGGTGCCTGCAATCATTTTCTTTTCTAGGCTTTTTTTTAATTTTCAGCTGGCGTTCTGGAAAATAACACACTTTCTGTCTTAGTCTTTCTGTACAATCACTTCTACACTGTATCTGCGGAGGATCAATGTAGCTACACTTGGACAGCAGCAACCTGTGGAGAGGGTGTACTAGTATATTTAAATAGGCTTTGCATAAGTGAATAACAAATGAAAGCAGAACTCAAGTTGACAATTTCTAATCAACTAAAGCAATTTTTTTTTCTTTTAGGATAAAGGTTTTTACGTAAACGATCATTTTAAGCACGTCTGTCAGTGTTAAATTGCTTTGTTTCAACCCTCTAACTGCCATTTTGACAGTTTAATGGATTAAAGGAATTTGCAAAATAACAGATATATTCTCAGGAATGGATCAACAGGTAATAAAACTATGCTGTTAATATTAGTTACACACTACATCATATTATTTTTTATTTTGCCTAAAGTTCCACTTCAAAGCAGAATCTCAGCCAAAAACAACATGAACCTAATGAATACCCCATTCAAATAAAGTAACAAAACCAGATTTTGCTGCAACATTCACTTTAATCCAGAAATTTCCTCAGCAGTACTTTTATTCTGTCACTAGGTATCCTCAGTCTGATGGCCTGCACCATTCAACCCACTTTACCTGAGCCCAAGTCATCCTGGACACACCCCAGACAGTGTTTGGACAATGAAAGGAGAGACAGCACAGTGACCATGTTTCTGTCACTCTGTTTTCTCTTCATGTCAGCACATGAACCATGAACTGATTGGCTCATTGCACTGTTTCTTCTTGTCACACTCCAGCCCTGTTGTACAGGGACTGTAAGAGGTTATTAGGTCAAATTTAGGTACTTATATTGCCTGCATTTTGCAAATATAATTTGGGTTCCTTTACAAGGCCATTCACTTCAGATTCATCTGTCTGTTTTTCAGGTATATCTAAACAGAACTTCCAAGTAAGTAAATGACAGGGGTATTGAAATATATATATATATATATATATATATATATATATATATATATATATATATATATATGTATGTAGCACTAACCCCTGCAGGAGCTGCTGATTATATATTATATCCATAAATCATGTTTTCCACCTAGCCCATCGCAGCCCATAGAAATAGAAACAGTCCATTTTGTACTTTTTCTCTTGCTTTATTAATACAACACAAGCTGGGATAGGAGAAGGGTTTTCTGAGATGCTCTTTTGTTGCTTCATAATCTTTTCTTTGCCTTCTTATGTAAAGACTTAGAACAATGTGGACTATAAAAAATCACTTTGAATGATTTCTTCAGTGGGGAAGATGGAAGTAGATTTACTAGAGAATATATGGTAAAGAGTAACTCTGAATAACTTCTTCACCTGCAGAACTTTTTAAGAACAGTCTGTATCTCTACTTGTGCTGGGAGCTTTACTGCTGCCTTTTTACCACTACTTCCCATCTGTATGGTACTTCCACGTTCAGCTAAGGAAGAGATTAGTCTGAATAATTCCTCCCGCCTGACTAATTGGAATCCCGGGGTATTGTTGAACCCAAAGTCACAGGCTAACACCACCTGTCTCACTGACTTGCGTACCAACATCCCTCAGCCTCTTGTAGTACCCTTCCCTTGGGCTTTCACTCACTTGATCAACAGTCCATGTGCCACTCATACACGATCGATCGCCCAGTTGTCTTCCGCTTAGTTACTACTTCTTCTGAAATGGCTTCTCTATCCCTTCTCTCCGATCTGGCACGCTCCCTTCCCCGCAGGGGCATCCAGCAACACCAGCGACTACATGCTGTCTGGTGTCATTAGCTTTTCTGCGGGTCCCGGTCCTCCCTGGGGAGGGGGGGGGACTCCATTTGGCTCCCCGCAGGGGAACCTCTCCCCTCTCTGGGCACCAGACTGGACTACGAACTCCGACTATGTGATCCCAGCTTTTACGATAGTCCCGTCTCCTGCCAAACAAATTAATGATTGGGCAGAACTCACACACAAGCTGCCTGTCACTCAGATCCCAAGTCCAACCTCTCTTCCAGAACCATGTCACTGAAAGCAAGAGGAGGCATCTCTGGGTCCAAGCACAGGTGGCCACACCCTGCACTACACTGACACTCCCAGTTCCCAAAATAAACAACCAGGCCTGTTATAATAGTACAAGCCTGCCTAAATTTTACCTGAAACTGTACTTTGAAATTTAAACACAGAAAAGGTCACCTACATGAAAGTAGGTGCCCGCTACATATATATATATATATATATATATATATATATATATATATATATATATATATATATATTTATATTACGGTCAGTAAAAACATTTTCCAGCAGAGATCAGAATCTCATGTTAGAGCTATGATACAGATCCTACACATCACGGCCCCGCTGTCCTTGTTCCTCCCTTCACATCACAGTGCCCCCTCTTTACATCACACCCCCTTTACTTTACAGCAGCTGATTTTACATTACAGTCCCCCTTTACATCACAGCCCACCTTCACACCACTCCCCCCCCCCCTTTGCATCAGAGATACAGCACAGTCAGCTCCTTTAGATCACAGCAAACCCCCCCTTACATAATAGTGTCCCTCTTTACGTCAAAGTCACCCATTTACATCACAATCCCTCCTATACAATACTGCCCCCCCACACACACACAAGCCCCCCTTTACTTTGCAGTCCCCCTTTACATTACAGCACCCTTCTTTACATCATAGCCCCCCTAGATTACAGCACCCACTATTCTCATCACCCTTTAAATTGCAACCCCAGTTATATCACATCTTCAGATTAGAGCATCCCCTGTACATAACAGCCCCCCATTTACATCACAGCCCCCCTTAGCATTAAAGTCTTTCCATTTACATCATAGCGTACCTTCTTACATCACAGCCCCCCTTTACATAGCAGTCCCCCCTCCTTTACATTGCAAGCTACCCCATTACAAAACAAAAAAGTCACGCTAGTAGAAAAAAGTGGTATTGGGCTCCCAGTGCTAGGTACCACTAATCACAGTGGTAATACTACATAATAAGTGAAAATATATAAAGTGCAAATTGAAGTGCTATAAATATACAAAAAACAAATGCAATCATAAAAACATGCAAATGTAAAGGAAGTTCAATTAAGAATGTCCATAAACTGAGTGCAGTAAAAATATGATTTGCATAAGTAATAAATATTAAAAAGATGAAAAAAAAGTCCATACTGCAAAAAAAAAAAAAATCCCAAGGTGATGCGTAGTGACATTCCATACTGTAGTGACAAGTGCAAAGATGAAACCTCCACCACGGAAAAAATACTGCCGCTTACCGGAAAGCGATGGTCCCTTATTACAGGGGACCACGCTAAGCAGATGGCTGTAACCCCAGCCCGGGATCTCACAGGCAGGCACTGGATACCGCAGCGTCAGTGGGGATCGTCAGCACAAATCTCAGCAGGGCAATGTGATCACCAAAAAAAACACAAAGTTCTCCACATAGCGTAAATCCTTTAACATTTAATGGAATAAATACAAGACAAATGGACACTTACAGATCGGCGAAAATGTATGGGTAAAACACAATATGAATAAGCCGGCCGGCTTCCAAACAGCCTGTAGCTTCCGGGACTGAACGTGCAGCGGTGACGTCAGGACGTGGCTCCTCCTTCTTTGGGATTCAAAACATTAAGCCCATGTTCACATTGATCCGATTTGGCATGCGATTTGACATGTTAAATCACATGCCAAATCGGCAGCTATTGGCGGCAATGGCACCGTCCGAATCGGTGCGGTGCCGCACCGATTCCCAAAAGTAGTTCTTGTACTACTTTTGGCGACTTCGGGGGGGGGGGGCGATTTCAAAAGAGATCTGTGCAGGAACCCGCACAGATGTCTCTGAAATCGCTCCCGAAGTCGGACTGACATGAAATGTTGGATTGAAATCGTGCAAGTTCATCTGAACTCACACAATTTCAAACCTGCATCAGTGTGATCTTGGGCTTAATGCTTAATAATCCTGTCATTTGTTCCACTAACTGCATAGCGGAGCAAGTCATCATCAAAAATGTATCCAGAGAAAATATGCAAACACAGCCATGGAGTTGAATGATTTGCAATGCATAGGTTTAACTGTAGATGTCACTCCCAAGCCTTTCTAATCAGTAGCTGTAGCTTTGCTGTGGGTTCAGGATAGTTATACACAAACACAGGTTGCCAACCGCTTGTCATTGTTAGAACCTGGGGAGGGGCAAGACTACAATCAGAAGCTGGGACATTTTAACCAACAATCAGTGTAAAGTAACTGGGGGCCTGAAATAACTATTGTGTGGCAGAAACATCATATCAGATTTTTTTTATTTTGGAAACCCAAAACATGTGAGTTTACTGCTGGAAGGTGCAAGAAAGGAAGGAGGAGGATGAAATCTCTGACTTTTTAAAAAAAAGAAAAACTCGACTTTGAAAGGCCAACGGAATTTCCAAAATGACGGACCTGTTGCGTTGCCCGAGTTGCAATATGACTTTCAAATCTTCGCTATTACTTGAAAAACACAGAGAGAAATTCTGTATTGGTGCATACACTGGAAGAGTAAGAGAAACACAGACACCCCAGGACATGGTAACTACCATTATAACCTTGACGTGATGGCTTGTTTAGTACTACTGTTCTGATTTGTTTAAATGTACACATATGCTCATTGTGCACCAATTGAAAGGTTTAGTCATCTCTTTCTATATATATATGTAAAGTGTATATCCAGCCAAACATTTCTTTTTATTTTGTTTTGGATAGAGTGGGAAAAAAATAGAACCGCTTTTATGCTTCAGCCCTCGTTCACATTGAAGCAATTTGTCCTGAGCTGTCAAATTGCATGACAAGGCGCGGCTTTGCGGCACTGCACCGTTTTGCAAAAGTAGTTCCTGCACTACTTTCTCCGATTTCGGCTGCGACTTCAATAGAACTCTGTGCATGAAGCCGTACAGATGTCTTTCAAGTCACATCCGAAGTCGGAGCTTAGAAAACATATGATTTCAGATGAAGTTGCACAATTTCAAAGCCGTGTTCAATCAGTGCGAACGAGGGCTTAGATCCTTTTCACACTGAGCCACAGCCACGTTATCGCTAAAGCGCCGCTCATTTTAGTGGTGCTTTAGTGCTGTTTAAACGGCGCTTTTCGGCCACTAGCGGGGCTCTTTTAACCCCAAAGAAGAGGTTAAAAGCGCCCGTGTTTCGGCGCTTATGAAGCACTGCCTATTCATTTCAATGGGCAGGGCATTGTGGGAGCGCTGTATACAGTGCTCCCAAACCACCCCAAAGATGCTGCTTGCATGCTTTTCCTAATGTCCCGCAAGCGCACCGCCCCAGTGTGAAAAGTCACACCGAGATGAATGGGAGTTGATTTTCAGGCGTTATTTAGAGGCTATTTCTAGCACTAAAACCCATGAAAACCGCCTCAGTGTGAAAGGGCTCTTACTGTCATATGGGGCTCTGTTAGGGCCCATTTACACAAGTGCTGGCCCTCTGAAGACTGATTGCTTTTCAGAAGTGTTTGATAGGCGATGAGGTGGCAATATGTTGCCTCCTCACTGCCTGTTTTAACCCCCGAAAAGCCCACATCATCATGCCGCAAAAGTGGCATGGCCTTAATCACCTGCATGTGGCGTCATGGATAATTTTTGTTGAACCACGATGCAAAGCATCATAACCCCAGCATGAGTATAGCCCCATACAGCTACCTTTGCAGCTTAGGGGTAGAGACGGGCTTGGGCGTGTACGGGACCCTACCTGCCCGATCCTGCCATGAAGCTGACACTACACAGCGCTAATCATAGGCAGTGAGACATTTCCCGATATGTGCAGCTGCGGACCGGGAAATGTCTCACTGCCTGTGATTAGCGGTGTGCAGTGTCGGCTTCCTGGCGGGCGGGAGGGAGTGGTTGGGGGCAGTGAAAACACTGCTCAGTTGCATGTTTTTATGAGCCTTCCCAACTGCACTTGTACACTAAGCTTTAAGCTGGGTACACACCCTGACAGTTTTTTTTGTGTCAGCTCTGGTCAGAGACACTGTACTAACCATGCAAGGTTAGTCCAGTGATCTCCCCCGCTGAGCTGTTGTGTTCTGACAGGGGGGTGGGCTCCCCGCCCGAACTCTCCGACCACCGATCTCTAGGGTTGCCACCTCATCCCTTTAAACCCGAACACATATGAATTACACAGGTTCTGTGGATGATTAACCACTTACCCACTGGCACTTAAACCCCCTTCCTAACCAGACCAATTTTCAGCTTTCAGCGCTCTCACAATTTGAATCACAATTATTCAGTCATGCAACACTGTACCCATATTAAATTTTTGTCCTTTTATTCACACAAATAGAGCTTTCTTTTGGTGGTATTTAATCACCGCTGGGTTTTTTATTTTTTGTGCCTTAAAAGAAAAAAGACTGAAAATTCTTTAAAAAAATGCATTTTTCTCCGTTTCTGTTACAAAACTTTGCAAATTAGTAATTTTTCTTCATAAATTTTGGCCAAAATGTATACTGCTACATATCTTTGGTAAAAATAACCCAAATCGGTGGATATTATTTGGTCTGTGTGAAAGTTATAGAGTCCACAAGCTATGGTGCCAATATCTGAAAATTGATCACACCTGAAGTACTGACAGCCTATCTCATGTCTGAAGCGCCTAACAAGCCAGGAAAGTACAAATACCCCCCAAATGACCCCTTTTTGGAAAGTAGACATTCCAAGGTATTTAGTAAGAGGCAGAGAGGGAAGAGAAGAACCGGACATGACGCCGGTTTGTTTACAAGTGATCGTTCCGTCATTTGATGGAGCGATCACGTGGTAAACGGCCACTGTCAGCGGCCATTTACTGTGATCCGTGATGCGGTCACGGATACTCCCGTGTGCGCGATTCTGGGAGGACATCAATGTACGCCCTCCCAGAGTTATCGAGCCGCACTGTAGCCGTCATTCGGCTATGGCCCAGTGGTTAAGGTGGTAATTAAACTCACTTGGTGCCTTATCTGCATTAAATTAGCCTCAGAATCTGTGTAATTCATATGTGTTCGTGTTTAAAGGGATGAGGCGGCAACCCTAGTGCTCTCTGCCATTGGCTGAGAGGGCGCTGATTGGGAGTCGGTCGGCTGCTGGTTTTCCAAATGGCCGTCTTCTGTCAGACAGACAGACATACACACAGGCACAATGTCAGCCATTTTTTTTTGAACCAGCAAATGTCTCCCAACATTCTGCCCGTCTGTACGGGGCTTTAGGCCTCTTTCACACAGCGGTCTGAACAGGTTTGTCTGTCAATTTTTCCGGTGGACCTAGTCAGACCGTCCATTCACCCATATGGACCAGCGGGTTTACCACCTACTTCTGGTCTGATCCGGTCCACTAAAATAAAAACAAAAGGGGATCTGTCCTCCTCCATCTAGGCAGATAAGAGGGCAGTTGGCGTCCATTTACTCCCAGCCACCCATAGAGCACAGAGGGCTCTGTCCATGTTCACTCTGCAGAAAAATGAGTGGACATGGATGTGTCACCCACCTGCTCTGCACTGATCAGCAGGGGATCAGTGGACAGATCCCCTGTTGATCTCAGTGGAGTCCACCCCATGTGAAAGGGGCATAAAGCATCTTTTACACTTTGATTAAGGGGCATTCAACCCCCCCACCCCAAACTGCTCTCCCTTAAGCTGCAGTGGATGGTGTTGTACACATGGCAAAAAATATCCCTGCTGTCTTGTTCAGTACTGGCTGCCCAATGTAAACCATTCAACTGAATGGGGCTGTGCGGTACATGTTCCATACCTGGGTGCAATGCATACAGTTTAGGCATGGTGATGTGAAGTTTTAGGAGTTAAAACAGTCAGTGCGCAGGCAACATAACACCTCTCCAATGCCTGTAAAGCATCTTCTGCAATATGATCCACTGCAGATTGCTCTTCAGAGGACAAGGTCAATGTAAACAAGACCTTATAGAGTTTTCTTCATAGGCTCCTTTCACATGGGCAGCGTCTGCTCCAATCAGAAGGGGATTGAACAGATTGCCTGCTGAATCAGGGCAGAAAAAGAACGGATGCTGTTTTTGGAGGAAAAAATGGAGCTTGAGGCTCTGTTCACATATGTGCGGCCATGGATCACAGCAGGGGGTCCTATTCGTCCCTGTTCACCGATTCAGGTGCGAATCTGGGCCGAATTTTTGCCTGAATTCACACCTGAAATGGAATCAAAGACGCACATTAATGCAGACCACAGCCACCCTGGAGCTGTGTGGACCTGCTCCATTGAGAGCCAGTCACACTCTCCTGTCATGCGAATTGGGTGCGGTAAAATCCACATCCAATTCGCATATATGTGAATCCAACCTAAAGCTGGATACACATCATGCAATTTTTGTTCAATTTTCTTTAGATTTACATACTATGTAGTGCCAGGGCCAGCCTGATTGCATACAAATTGAAAGTGTTATATGGTTTTGGTAAATCTAAAGGAGAGTTGTACAAGAAAATTGTGGGGAGAGGTTTTAGTCCTCCCCTACACTACTATAAAAAATTTTAAAAAACATTGGGTTGTACACTATATTAACACATGATATTGCTGGGGGAAAACTTTAGGCTGCAGACTCTTTGGGTTTAAATACATGTAAACTTTTACTACCAAACCCAAACAATGTTAACCATTACCAGGCGAACATGCGGAAGATGAGTAGTACCTTCAGTTTTAAGTGAAGGCCCGCTTAAGGCAGTGACAGGTAAAGAAACATTCCCCTTCTATAAGGGCCCATTCACACCATAGTGGATATGGGTTGATGATGTGTGTTGAAATGCATTTTTGAGGGCACTGTGCTTTTTGCTTTACCTATTCGCTTCAGTGTGTTAAAATGCTACCCATCTTATTTTTATTGTGAACTGGCATAACAGAAAAAAATGCTTTTTGCCTTGTACATGCATTGCATCTGCTTTGACCAACAGAAACTACTTTTGGGAATCGGTGCGGTGCCGCACCGATTTGGACCGTGCTATTGCCAGCATGTCAAATCGCGTGCCAAATCGGCCCAATGTAAACGTGTGCTCAATGAGTCTTGCACTGCCAGATTCTGCTGAGATTTCCTTTCCTATGGGTTCTCTTCACAAAGATTGTTTTGTGAAAACAATCACTTGCATCAATAGGTGTTCATCACTGCATCCTGCAAAGACCAATTCTCACAAGGACTACTAAAATTGTCTCATTGCTGGCTTTTATTGGGTGGCTATACATAGCCCAATTCGATGGTCTAATGCAGTGGTCTCCAAACCGCAGCTCTTTGCTTTCTTTTATCTGGCCCCTGGGGCACTATTTCAATCAATGATACCAACAATGGGCTATTATTCCCCCCACTGACACTAATGAAGGAGCACAATCTATCAATGACACCAACAATAGGGCCAAATGACACCAGTGAAGGGGCACAACTCCTCTCAATGACACAAATGATGGGGAACTATTCCTTCCATTGACACTGAAGATGGGGCATTTTTTCCCACTTACATTGCCACCTTTTCTACTCTCAGTGGCCACATTCTGCCCCCCCTAAAGTTGAAAGACAGTAAACTGTCCCTTTGTTTAGAAAGTTTGGAGACCCCTGGTCTAATGGAACAGTCAGGCTTCTTAAGCTTCTTTGTGCTGCAGCAGGGTAGACAATCAGAAGCCTTTGTCATCACACTGGGGTTGATTTACTAAAACTGGAAAGCGCAAAATGTGGTGCAGCTGTGGTCATGATAGCCAATCAGCTTCTAACTTCAGTTTGTTCAATTAAGCTTGGCAATAAAACCTGGAAGCTGGTTGGTTTCTATGCAAAGCAAAGCTGCACCAGATTTCGCAAATCTCCAGTTTTAGTAAGTCGACACAACAGTTTCTTTTTTTTCTCATAGAAAAGGGAAGGCAGACCCTTACTGCATATGCATATTCCCACTGACTATGTCTCAGGCTGGGTTCACACTATTGCGAATTGGATGCGGGGGAGCCGGTTCACATATCTCCGTTGTGGCTCTGGTGCGAGTTTGCACAGGAAACCTGTGCGTCTTTTGGTCCATTTCAGGTCTGAATTCAGCCAAAAATTGAGGCTGAAATCGGGGCTTAAACGATGAACCAGAATGCACCGGACCCCTACTGGGAGCCGCATGCAGCGATGGTGTGAACCAGCCTCAGAAACGCCTTGTAGCAGGTCTCAGCTCAGCAAGTTCAAGGATCTGTTAATGGCTCACATCTATAAGGCTCCTTGCACAATGGACTTAAAAAAAGTCTGTTCTCTTAGCAGTAAAGAACGCTCATAACGCTAAAAAAAAACATGCTAGGTGGAAGGAGTAGTCCTCCTCTCCGTCTCATATTGTATTCTGACAACTAGACTTCTCCAATGACAGAATATACTGATCAGTGACTACAGCCAGTTGGCTGCAAGCCGCTGCGTGACAAATATTTTCTCACAGTCCTGTTCAAGAGAAGTTCTGTCAGGCCGAAACAGCCATAGATGGATCAAAATTTAGCCAGTCCCTGAGCAGCTTTACTGTCAGCGTGGCACATGCCTTTATATAGCCAGAAACTTGTACATGCTCTATGAAGGATCTTGACTGACTTGAATTGGAGAGTTCAAGTCAGTTTGTGCCATTACAATGCAGGACATTTGTTTGAGCATGATAACACGAAAAAAAAAAGCTGATTTTTTTTTTGACTGTTGGAAGACAAGTTTACTGCCCCTCCCATGCCACAATATCCTCTACTTGGCCCCCATCCATACCAGATCTCTACAAGTACTATTTCAACCATGCTTAAAAAAGATTAGACCATGAATGGGTACTCTAGAAGGCTCCCATTCTCTTTCAGATTACCCAACAGTTGAACAATAAAGAGCATTCCTCCGTTATGCCCTTTTCTTTCTTTGTAACTATTACATTAAAATGTATATAAATTCTTGGTTTAAAATTGCATAAAAAAATAACAGAGAAAATTGTAAATAAATGTGCTACAAAGAAAAAGTGGCAGCAAAATATACTGTATGAGTGGGACAAATCCCTTCTTTTCCACACAGAGATCTTTCAGCTTGTTGGAAAATCTGCTGGAAAATTTTAGCTTTATCAGATTTCATTTTTTGCCTTTTACATGGAGGAAGAGAAACCGTTTTCTACTAATAAGATTATCAGAACATCTTGTGGAAAATCTCAGTGTAAAACCTAAAGTAGAATTCCAGGCTAGCTCTAATTAAGCTTAAATTGCTCCCATCAACCTTCTAATGCCCTGCACACAGGATTGGACATTCCATCAACAAAATCCATGGATTTTTTCCGACAGATGTTGTCTCAAACTTGTCTTGCATACACACGTTCACACAAATCTTGTCGGAAATTCGGAACGTCAAGAACGCAGTGAGGTACAACACGTACAACGAGCCGAGAAAAATTAAGTTAAATAGCCAGTTCGGCTCTTCTGCTTGATTCCGAGCATGCGTAGAACTTTGTGCGTCGGAATTGTGTACACACGATCGGAATTTAAAACAATGGATTTTGTTGTCAGGAAATTTGGGATCCAAATCTCAAATCTTGTGTGACGGAAATTCTGATGGAAAATGTCCGATGGAGCCTACACACGGTCGGAATTTCCGACAACAACCTCCCATCGAACATTTTCCGTTGGAAAATCCGACCGTGTGTATGGGGCATAACTCTAATGCCGCGTACACACGGTCGTATTTTCCGACAGGAAATGTTGGATTTGAGCTTGTTGGCAGAAAGTCCGATCCTGTGTATGCTCCATCGACCATTTCTGCCAACAAATGTTTGCTAATAGGTTCTCTAATTTTCCACCAACAAAACTTGTTGTCGGAAAGTCCAATCGTGTGTACACAAGTCCGTTGCACAAAAGTTCACGCATGCTCTGAATCAATCTCGGCTCGTTGTACGTCTTGTACGTCACCGCATTCCCACGTTCGTAATTGTTGGCCAACATTTGTGTGACCGTGTGTATGCAAGACAAGTTTGAGCCAACAACCTTCAAACAAAAATCCACAGTTTTGATGGCAGAAAGTCCGATCGTGTGTACGTGGCATTATTCTAATTACCCTGTAAGAGGAAGATGCTTATACTTACCTATTCTCAGAGCACTCTGACACATGACCTCCCGAGTTGCCGGCTTCAGGGGAGAGAACAGAGCACCAACAGGAGATGGAATGCCTGGGCTGTGATGTCACCCATAGGATTACTATGGGGCATTCGTTGTCAGTTGTTCCTCCTCCCCCCTGATGCTGGTCACTGGGAGCTGATCATGTGACTCAGTGCCCTGAAACTTGGTAAGTATAAGCATCTACAGTGTACTTAGAACAGGATTTATAAGAGGGGTGGGGGCCGTTTTAAGTTTAGTTAGAGCTGGCCTGGACTTCCACTTTAATTTTATCAAATCCAGCACAAAAGAGCCAAAATAATGTGTTTATTCCAAAATGACACCCCTTCCCCTAAATGTGCTCTATATATATATATATATATATATATATATATATATATATATATTATGGTCTTCATTTCCTTCGGAGTCTACTTCAGAGCTCCGATCTGTATACTCCATCTACTGCTCAGTAATTTCACTATACTCTCTTTGCTTACTATGCTCTTCTTTTAACCTATAGTAATTAAGGGCTAACTCAGAAGTAGCACTCACTCCCAAAGGGGCATATGAGAATGACCCAGGTTTCCCTTACCTGTTCAGAGGCTGCCAGGCCCAGACACCAGTTCCAGCTTCCAAGCACACTAACAAGAACAGGCTCAGTCTAGGGAATGTTTTTTTGTAGATTTATTACAGTGCTTCAAACAGCAGAGAGGGATCAGGGTGCAGGATACTCCAAAATGCAAAACAGATACAGGAGGAAAAATTCTTTAGCAAAAATCCTTTAGCAGCAGCCTTTGAATTTTGCTGGAAGTAAAGGGGATACCAGTTAATCTGAGACTCTGTATAAGCAGACCCATTCCTTACAGCAACCCCTGGCATTAAAGTGGTGTTCGGGCCAAAATTATACTTTTTAAATAAAAATACCCATATAATATACAAGCTTAATGTATTCTAGTAAAGTTAGTCTGTAAACTAAGGTCTGTTTTGTTCGTTTATAGCAGTAGTTTGTTATTTTATAAACTTACAGCAGGCTGTGGCCATCTTAAGTGTGGGCATCTGAAGCCAGACTGTATTTCTTCCTGGATCTCATCCTTGCAGATCTCGCACATGCTCAGTGCAGCACAAGCAGTGTAATAGGTTTCAGGTCAGGGTTTCCATAGCAACCGCAGTGTCAGAGGAAGTTGCCGCCCCTTCCCAGAAGGCATTGCAAACAGGAAATGATGCGATGAGCCACGGCTAGGGAGGAGGAAGTGAAAAATGAATACAGCAGATATACAGTAGGTGCTGAGAAAAAAAATTTAAAAATATCCAATTCGCTTACAGTGCACAGTTTAGTGAGGGATGCTGAAGAGTTGTAAAAGTGGGTGGAACTCCACTTTAACTCCCAAAAGAACATGCACACCTGAGGTCTTAAAGTGTATGCGCATGTACGAGCAGCTTAGTGTACAAATTTTGGCAATGCCGAGATAAATGAACTCCTACACATGTGTGGGAGTGACGTCATCTTAACCAGGCTAATGAAAATGGCAGAGGATAGGTACCTGGAAGCTGACCTGGCTGAAGATGACAGCAGCCAGCGGGGAGATCCAGGACACAGCGGCACTGGATAGAAGGTGTGTATAGTTCTGCTTTAAGCCAAGGTCCTACTCACTGTCATCCACTTAGCTTCCATGTGTCACTCTTCAGAGGTCCTTCTTCAGCCCAGCTTCCACAGGTTCTGCCCTCCAGCAAATATCTTTCAGTCCTAGTTCTTTCAAGTCCTCAGCCAAGCACACGCTGAGGCCAAACAACAGATCTCCAGTACACAGGCTGCCTTTCAGGGGCAGCAACCCCAGAAAAATAGCACTCAGAACAAACTCTAAACAAACTGAACATTTATCCTTTCCCCAGTTACCTTCTGGGTGCCCCCTCCCAGGGATTGGCTGAGGTTAGATAAATATTTATAACTCAGCGGCTCACTCTCCTACTCAATTTCTGGATACTTCTTCCAGAGGACAGACATCAACCACCAAGCCTAGGGAAACTTAGGCAGACGTAGAAAATAAATTTCTGCTCCACGGAGTACAGCAGAGCCAAAAGCTGAATTTAGCCAGACTAGAACAAGTAGTTACCCCAACCATGTCCAATGACTTTTTTCTGTACAGGATTATTACAGGTCACTGCAAGGGCACATACTAAACAATAATATTCTATGTGCCTCGGTCACACCACAATTTCATGTACATGTGTCGTGCAGTGTGTTGCATTAAAATGCAACATGTATGCAATTTAACACAACACAGGGTAAATTAATGCATGTAAAAGCAGCACAAACTGAAATGAGGGAAAAAAGTTTTTTTTGTAATCTTTCCTCTCACAACCTACAACAGGAATGTAACAGGAAATAGGACTGCAAAATGCTCTTCAACAATGGAACATTAAAATGCCTGACAATGCATATAAATGTAACTTGACTAAAAATACTAAAGATGCATTTTCAGTGTGTTGCAATGCATTTTTATGTGTAGTACAACCCCTGGCAAAAATGATGGAATCACCAGTCCCTGAAGATGTTCCTTCAGTTGTTTATTGTTGTAGAAAAAAAGCAGATCACAGATATGGCCAAAAACTAAAGGCATTTCAAATGGCAACTTCTACAAATAAATATACACAATGGGGGTTATTTACGAAAGGGAAATCCACTTTGCACTGCAAGTGCACTTCAAATCTAATGGGTAGATCTGAAATGAGGGGAAGCTCTGCTAATTTTATCATCCAATCACGTGGAAGCTAAAATGCTGTTTTTTATTTTCCTTGCATGTCCCCTTCGGATCTACAGTGACTTTCAGTGCACTTGCAGTACAAAGTGGATTTTCCTTTAGAAAAAAAAAAACCCTATGGGTTGTATTTAAAAATTCATCCTCCGAAACTGCATGTACATTCATTATGTGCAAATGGTGACAAGATTGAATGTTACTAAACTGTTTTCTCTCCAGGTCAAATGTTATTTGTTCACAAAGAATAGATTGAATCAGGAAAATACTGCATTATGGCCAGTAGATGGAGCTGACGATCATAGTAAATAAGTCTTTATTTGCTATGCTTGTCAACTCTATCTAGTTGTATACCATAGTGTGGTATTTGCATCATTCACTGTACTCTTTATGAATGAATAATACTTAACCTGGGGAGAAAATGGTAAAATAAAATTCAGTTTTAGCCTCAGCCGCACAGAACGAATGTACATTCAGTTTTGTAAGGCAATCAACAATTGTTTCATAAAAATGCTCTAATGTAACTATCAAAAGTATTAAACTAGCCTAAACCTCTTATACGGCCCCTAAATGAATGGATATTGTCATTATTGGTAATTATTATTGGTAATTATATGTGGGTATAACCATTTGTTTTTTTTGAATGAATTCTTAATGCTCTGTGTCTCTAGGGGCATAGCAGGGGGTGTGTCCCTTGCCTATATACTTTGTGGTAAAGGTTGCTCTTTGCCATTTCAGAAAGTTGGGAAGTATGGATTGGGTGATATCACTATTGTGTTGCTCACTATTGCAGTGCTATACTGAAAACCTGGATACATATTTTATTGAATACTGCTATATAAACAATTCCTCGTTCATTTTGTTTCTTCTCTTGAAAGTGAGGGTTTAAACAGTTAGCTTAAAGCGGACCTTCAGTAATTTTATCAACTTTCCATCTATTAAATCTTCTGCCCTTGTTGTTTTACCTTTGAATAGTAAAATATTTTTTTCTGCCAGTAAATACCTTATACAGCCCACTTCCTGTTTCTTGGCTGGTAAAAAGCCTAGGCTTATGACATCATGCACAGCTCTCTTTCTCACTCGCGTGAGAGTTTGCTAGGAAGGGAGGAGGGATGAGTCATAAGAGGGCCAATGAGAGCTGCAGGGCTGGAGGTGTGCCTCTGTGTGTCTGTGTAAATCTAGTGAACATCAAGTGAACAGGCAGCAGCTTCAGCTGCCCACAGTTAAAATGGATGCAGCCATACTTAATGGAGGGAGATTTCTGTCAGCATATCTGGCAAGTACAGAATCACAGTATATATAAAATAATATGCAAAGTGGTTGGAGGGTAGCTTCAGAAAGACAAAGATGTTTTTATTACAAATTATGTGAGCAGACTGCAGTTCTTCTTTAATGTGCATCTTAAAGTGTTCATTTGCACATTAAAGAGGAACAAAATGTTTTTTTAGCTGTATTAAACAGATTGACAGCTGCATATATAGCTGCATATATAACTGACTATGTTGCTAAATCACATTGAATCAAAACAGCACTTAGTAGGAATCAACGTAGTGCTATGTTCAGTCTACAAATGGAGATTAATTACCAAGGAGAGTACACACTACAAAACAGCCATGTTGTTTGCTCACTGGTCAAATAAGTTGCTGGTCTACATCATACTGCTCATCAGGCTACACAGATTAAGCTCCTTTAGCATCCTTGAAGCCAAATACACAACATTAGGCTGTTGCATGGAAAGTTTCTGGTCCAATCATTCATCAATCTCTGCTTGTATAGACCACAAGTAAACATTGGAGAATAGTTTTAGGATCTTAAGACCCGATGCCCCGTACACACGAGCGGAATGTCCGACAGAAAAAGTCAGACAGGAGCTTTTCATCGTATATTCCGATCGTGTGTATGCCTCATCGGACTTTTTATGTCGAAAATTCTGACGGACCTAGAAAGAGAACATGTTCTAAATATTTCCGACGGAACCAATTCCTATCGAGAAAACCGCTGGTCTGTATACTGTTCTGAAGGACCAAAAACGACGCATGCTCTGAAGCAAGTATGAGACGGAAGCTATTGGCTACTGGCTATTGAACTTCCTTTTTCTAGTCCTGTCGTACACGTTGTACGTCACCGCGTTCTGGACGGTCGGCCTTTGGTGTGATCGTGTGTACACAAGACAGTTTCAGCAGAATTCTGTCGGAACTCCGGCGGAAAAACCTTCAGAGTTTATGCCGACGGGAAAACCGGTCGTGTGTACAGGGCATTAGGATGGTTGGAAATTTTTGTTCTATTTTTCCATTTATCACTTCTTTTGAACCAGAAATGGTTCAAGATACAGTGCTGCCCGACACTGTGGGGGTTATTTATGAAACGCAAATCCACTTTGCACTGCAAGTGCACTTGGAAGTGCAGTCGATGTAAATCTGAGGAGGACATGCAAGGAAAATAAAAAACAGCATTTTAGCTTGCACATGATTGGATGATAAAATCAGCAGAGCTTCCACTCATTTCAGATCTATTATTATTATTATTTATTATTATACAGGATTTATATAGCGCCGACAGTTTACGCAGCGCTTTACAACAACATTAGGGCAGACAGTACAAGTACAATACAATTCAATACAGGAGGAATCAGAGGGCCCTGCTCGTTAGAGCTTACAATCTAGGAGGGAGGGTCAAGTTATACAAAAGGGTAATAGCTGTGGGGGATGAGCTAATGGAGAAAATAATGCAGTTGTTAGATGGAGGCAGGATAGGCTTCTCTGAAGAGGAAAGTCTTCAGGGATCGCCTAAAAGTGGATAAATTTGGAGACAGTCTGACAGTCTGACTGGGAACAGATCTACCCCTTAGATTTAGAGCGACTGTACTTCCAAGTGTACTTTCAGTGAAAAGTGGATTTGCCTTTCATAAATAACCCCCTGTATCATAGGAAAGATCATTGCATCATCAATGTATATATTGGGTAAGGAGAGTTTAATGCTTGGTTCCAACTGTACAGATAATTCCACATATGGCCAGAGTATATGCTTTTGCGTCTGTCCTGAATATGTTTACTATAATTGGAACAAAAACTGGAACTTCAGAGAACTTCAGTTTTTGAATATTTGAGTTATTTTTCAATGAGGAAAATTGCTTCAAAAAGAGGAAAGCAGTCTTATAGTGGAAAACAAAGGTGATGAAAGGAGAGATTCTGAATTTGAACAAAAATTTCACTCAAGGTAAAAGAAATATGTCACGCATCTCAGTATGTAAAATGTTCAATGACATTTCATGAAACTTGTTAAATTATTTGCTATAAAATGTTTTGCTGAATAGTAATGGCACATGCAAAAGTCTTTCCCAACACAACATACATATATTTCCTGAAAGGGCCAGCTGTGCATATTGGATGAAGGAACATACAGTATATATAGTATTCATGCACTTCTATTTCTGTACGACTCTGAGCAATAGCCCATGTTCATCTGATAAGATGATACATGCAGACTTTGGGGAATTGCAGTAGGACCTCACAAAGTAATATATCCCTCCATCTTTGGAGAAAGTTAATTTATGGTTTATTTCTCTTTTTCTGATCTATTTATTTCCCATTTTTGATTAATTTGGAGTGTCTTTAGGAATGGTTGGATGTTCGGAGAAATGGAAGGCCAACATTGGTGTCATAACTTAGCTAAAACATTCAAGAGCAGGCTGTGCCAAGTGCTGGAATGAATGAAAAATACTGCTGTATGCCCAGACCTTTTCTTACTGACTACTGGCACCTCTCAGCACTGGTCCTGTACTGGCCGGTGATATGTAGAGTGCTACTAACCAGCAGTACTGGATCAGTGGCTGCCAGTGGTTCTGCAGTGTATGTGATGAGGTTCAGGATCTGTCCATAATCCATGGTGAGGTAAGTAATTCTCTACATTACACCCCTCTAGACTAGACAAGCACTAAATCACAAGTAGGGGGGGGGGGGGGTGCACCTTTATTGGATCTTTTTACAGCTGGTAAGAGTTCAGCTTTAAGATAAAACTCACTGGCTGTCTAACCCCTTCCTTAAATGTCTAGAGGATGCTATACAAGTCTAAGACCATGGTCCAACAGCAGTAAAGCCCTTACCCATGAGGGGTAAAACCAGGACGGGGCTTGTCCCTAACATCCTGCCTGGGTTGATGAAGGCATCTGACATGGTAGGTTTTGGGTTTAGTCCCCTTTCTTGGTCCCTAGGGTGCTGGTACTCTGATCCCATGGTGTCTTATAAATGAAGTGTCATAGCCATTAGGTGGGAGTGCCCTAGCTGTAAATTGGTCACCCAAGTCAGCATCCTTCTGTTGCATGGGCCCACCATTGCACCTGCACCGCCTCATTCTCCTTACTGGGCATGCGGATGCCATCTCAATACAGCGGGACTGGTTGTCAGAGGAATCTCAACTTCTCAATAATATCCAGTATGTCAGGGCAAATTCTATCCTAGATAGTACCGCGAGATGCATCCTGTCTTTTCTCCAATCTGAACCAACATATGAAATTGAATAGCATCAAATCTGGTCCCTGGCCGCTCTCTTTCAGATGCTGTTAGCTTTGTATTCCCTAGTTAAGGGTTTTGTGTAGGGTGCCACACACAATGGACTTTCCTTTGTATTACCATGGGATCTTAACCTGGTTCTTTTGGCCCCTTTAGAAAAGGCATTTCTTTATAACTTATTTTGGATAATCCCTTGCCTGATCCCCACTCACAAGGTTTTTTTTTCTCTGAGTTGGAGCCTTTCCTAATGTTACCCAAGGATAACATTGTTCTAAGGCCTAAGGTCTCCTTTATCACTTAGGGGTTTTACTCCTTCCACCTAAACCAGGATATTTTTCTTCCCTTTTTATGCCCGGTCCTGAAACATTCCAAGGAAATATTCCTCTGCTGTCTTGACATGGCACGTGCTGTGAGAATGTATCCCTATGCTATAGCCTCTTTTTAGCAATTGGGTTAAGAAAATGGATTTTTTTGACTTACCTGTAAAATACTTTTCTTTGAGTACAGTACAAGACACAGGTCCCTCCGCTCTGTCCTGTATAATCTTCCTATTGCTTGCTACTAAACTGAGACTTGCTGGGAGTGGGATGGGTTACATAGAGAATGTCCCGGCAGCTGCATTCAACCCATGGTTAAAACCAGTGGTCTCCAAAACATGGCTCAGGGGCCCGAATACGGCCCTTTCCTTGCTTTTATCCAGCTCTCTGGGTACTATTTCCCCCACCATCAGCAACAGTCGGACATAGTTCCCGACACTGACAATGTGGCACTATTCCTCCTACTGACAACAATGATGGGGCACTAGTCCTTCCACTAATACTAATGATGGGACACTATTCCTCCCACTAAAACCAATGATGGGGCACTATTCCTCCCACTAATACCGATGACGGGGCACTATTCCTCCCAGTGACACCGATGATGGGACACTGTTCCTCCCAGTGACACCAACAATGGGGCACTATTATTTCCACTTACACCAATGATGGGGCACTATTCCTTCTATTTATACCAATGTTGGGGCACTATTACTCCCCTCAATACCAGTGATGGGGCATTGCTTACTCCCACTGTCATCGGGACATTTTCTTCTCCCACTGGCCACAGTCCGGCCCCCCTAAAGTTTGAAGGACAGTAAGCTGGCCCTTTGTTTATAAAGCTTGTTGACCCCTGGTTAAGACTAAAGATCCTGTGTCCTGTACTGTATTTCAAGAAAAGGATTTTACAGGTAAGCCAAAAATCCTATTTTTTCAAAATGTTTTTTTTTTTATTCTTTACTATAAGTAAAAAAAAACAAACATTGGTTATCAAATACCACCAAAACAAAACTCTATTTGTCTCAAAAAAATGAAAAAAAATTATTTTGGTACAGTTTCGGATGTCCGAGTAATGTCAGCCAAACTATCACAGCAATGGAAATGAAAAATGGCTTGATAGCATAGGGGTATATACAGACTGGTAAGAAAATGTATTGCTTGGTATGCTTGGAACTAAATTTAAAGACTGTAAGTTTGGGTTTTATTGGTTCTTGTGAGAATGTAAAATGTACCTGCTAAATATAAACAAATACATATTTTTATGTAAGAAATGTTTACACAAGATACCTTATAATAGCACCACATACTAGACTAACCACAAGTTAGCAAACCTATTAAATATCTTCTTTGGCTATATACAAAGGAAAAAAACTGTGCTTTTGTGGTGCAGAAACTAGTACACAAAGTACACGTGAATAAAGCACCTGGACTGCGGGCTTATATTGGTTTAAAATGGCTTAGTGCCATGAGTGCTTACAGAAATAAGCTCAGTATATCCTAGCAATTGTTTTTAATTTTTACAGACTTTTTGAAGCTGAACTCCAGTTAACCTTAGTACACAGCTACAAAAATATACAGTTGTGTGAAAAAGTATTTGCCCCCTTTCTGATTTTTTTTTGCATATTTGTCACACTTAAATGACTCTGATCATCACACTAATTTTATCATTACACAAAGATAACCCACGTAAATGCAAAATGCAGTTTTTAAATGATGGTTTCATTTGTTAAGGCAAAAAAGCTGTCCAAACCTGTCTGGCTTTATGTGAAAAAGTAATTGCCCCCTAAACCTAATAACTAGTTGTGCCATCCTTGGCGGCAACAACTGCAATCAAGCCTTTGCGATAACTGGCAATGAGTCTTTCACATTGCTGTAGAACAATTTTGTCCCACTCTTCTTTGCAGAATTGTTTTAATTCAGCCACATTGGAGGGTTGTCCAGCATGAACGGCCTGTGCAAGGTCATGATACAGTATCTCAATTGGATTTTAGTCCAGGCTTTGACTAGGCCACTCAAAAACCTAAATTTTGCTTTGTTTGAACCATTTAGAGGTGGACTTGCTGTTGTGTTTCAGATTATTGTCCTGCTGCATAACCCAAGTGCACTTGAGCTTGAGGTCACTAACTGATGGCTTGACATTCTCCTTTAGGATTTTCTGGTAGAGCTCAGAATTCATGGTTCCATCAATTATGGTAAGTCGTCCAGGTCCTGAAGCTGCAAAGCAGCCCTAGACCATCACGCTACCACCACCATGTCTGATTGTT
The DNA here is from genome assembly GCF_042186555.1 of Aquarana catesbeiana. NCBI lineage: Eukaryota > Metazoa > Chordata > Amphibia > Anura > Ranidae > Aquarana > Aquarana catesbeiana. The sequence continues at coordinate 491,999,745 of NC_133324.1, read as the reverse complement.
GGTATGATGTTCTTGTTATGAAATGCTGTATTAGTTTTATGCCAGATGTAACGGGACGCACACCTTCCAAAAAGTTAAATTTTTGTCTCATCAGTCCACAGAATATTTGCCTAAAAGTCTTGGGGATAATCAAGATTTTTTTTTGGTAAATGCGGGATGAGCTTTTGTGATCTTTTTGGTCAGCAGTGGCTTTGGCCTTGGAACTCTCCTATGAATGCCATTTTTGCCCAGTCTCTTTCTTATTGTTGAATCATGAACACTGATCTTACCTGAAGCAAGTGAGGCCTGCAGTTCTTTAGATGTTGTTCTGGGTTCTTTTATGACCTCCTGGATGAGTCATCGTCATGCTCTTGGGGTAATTTTGTAGGCCAGCCACTTCTGGGAAGGTTCACCACTGTTCCAAGTTATCTCAGATTGTGGATAATGGCCCTCTCCGTGGTTCACTGGAGTTCCAAAGCCTTAGAAATGGCTTTGAAACCCTTCCTAGACTGATACATGTACATTACTTTGTTTCTAATCTGTTCTTGAGTTTTTTTAGATTGTGGCATGATTTGTGTCTTTGTGTGATCTGTTAGTGTGCTTCACTTTGTCAGACAGTTCTATTTATGTGATTTCTTGTTTTTAACAAGTCTCGCAGTAATCAGGCCTGGGTGTGGCAAGTGAAATTTAACTCAGCTTTCCAAAAAATTGTGGTTAATCACAGTTCATTCACGATTCAGCATGGGAGGGTGCAAATACTTTTTCACATAGGGCCAGGCAGGTTTTAACAGCTTTTTTTCCTTAATAAATGAAAATAATAATTTAAAAACTGCATCTTGGATTTACTTGGGTTATCTTTGTGTAATATTAAAATTTGTTTGATGATCTGAATCATTTAAGTGTGGGAAATATGCAAAAAAAATGTAAAATCAGGAAGGGGCAAATACTTTTTCACACAACTGTATGTAGTTGTTGTACCTGTCAAAGGATTTCAGATTCTTATTTTTGTCCAGCCAGACCTGAGACTTACAATGCCATGCCAGACAGCACAACCAGGTTGGTGAAATGTCTTTTTGAAAATGCTGTTGAGTAACACAGCTAGGTCACCTGTGTTCCTGTGACTGGACATTGAGGGAACATCAACACACAAAGAAGGTAATCTCTCCACCTTGTAAGCATGTTCCTTGTCTGCACATATGTATTCAGTACTAGGGATGGGCTGAACGGACCCCTGTTCGGTTCGCACCAGAACTTTTGAACACCGCAAAAGTTCGGACCCGAATAACGAACCCCATTAAAGTCAATGGGACCCAAACGTCAAAAATCAAAAGTGTCCATTTTGAAGGCTTATATGCAATTAATTGGGAATACAATGGTTATAGGGGTCCGGGTCCTGCCCTGGGGGACATGTATCAATAAAAAATAGTTTGTGAAAAATTTCATTTTTAAATGAGCAGTGATTTTTTGATTTTTAAAGTGAAAGCATAAAAATGAAAAATTCCTTCCAATATAATGCCTGGGGGGTCCCCTTAGTCTACCTGTAAAGTGTCAGATCTGTACCATCTGCTGCAGCAATAATTGCGTTTATAAAGCCAAAAAATGACATTTTCCCTGCAAGCTGCCTTTATTTTGTTCAGCAACAGCTGGGGGGCCAGTGTATATGATGAGGCCACAATGTAGTGCACTGGGAACAAGATTTGAGATTTTTTGGATACATTCTGGCGTCACTTTGACTTTGGATAGAAGTAACAAGTGCGTAAAAATTGGTCTTTGGGTGTTGGTGGCGCCTTCCCACCGTAACCCTATAGAAGTATTCTTGATGAAAGCAAGAATTGGCCTTGCTTTAAAAAATGGCAATGATATGCACCTGTCAAACAAGTGCAGAAAAATTACTCTTTGTGTTTCGGGGGTGCCTCCCCACCGTAACCCTATGGAGGAACTCTTGATGAAAGCAAGAATTGGCTTTGCTGTAAAAATTGCAGTGATATGCACCTGTCAAACAGGTGCTGAAAAATTGGTCTTTGGGTGTCAGTGGCACCTTCCCACCGTAACCTTATAGAGCAGGGGTCTCAAACTGGCGGCCCTCCAGCTGTTGCGAAACTACAAGTCCCATCACGCCTCTGCCTGTGGGAGTCATGCTTGTAACTGTCAGCCTTGCAATGCCTCATGGGACTTGTAGTTTTGCAACAGCTGGAGGGCCGCCAGTTTGAGACCCCTGCTATAGAGGCACTTTTGATGAAAGCAAGAATTGGCCTTGCTGTAAAAAATTGCAATGATATGCACCTGTCAAACAGGTGCCGAAAAATTGGTCTTTGAGTGTTAATTGTGCCCATGAAACCTATACCAAAAACAATGGTAAAATGATTGAATGACTGAACACTCTCAAAGCTAGGCAGCCTCGAAGTTCTGCAGAGATTCCATATCCCAAAAAGACTTAATCAGTGACATCGGCATCAGGGGCTTCATAGCTGGTAATCCAGGACTGATTCATTTTTATAAAAGTCAAACGGTCCATGGAGTCTGTGGACAGACGCATTCTATGATCAGTAATGAAACCTCCTGCAGCACAGAATGCCCGTTCTGAAAGCGCGCTGAAAGCAGGGCAGCCCAACAACTCAGTAGCATACTGGGCAAGTTCTGGCCAGTGGTCTATTCTCATGACCCAGTAAGTCAGTGGATCTCCAGCTGGAAAGCTCTCCATCTCTATTTTGGCCCCAAGGTAATCGTCCACCATGTGATGCAAACGCTGCCAATGGGATGTGGAAGTGGACAGCCCTGGGTGGCGAGGACTAAAATAATTCCGAAATGCCTTAGGCGGACGCCTTCTCCAACGCTCCTCTCTTGACCATCAGAAGACTCAAAACTATGTTTTCCACAAGATTGTAACCTACTGGAGTCAGGAAAAACGTGTCCTCGAGATTTTATCTTCTGCACTCTCTGTGGGAACGGGATGAGTTCTGAGACCTTCCCCTTATAACGGTGGTCAAGGAGGGTTGCCAAGCAGTAATCATCCTTCTCCTTATTGCCACGTATTCTTGGGTCCTTTTGCAGGCTTTGAAGCATGAGGTTGCCCATGCGCCTCAAATTTTTCGAGGCTTGAGAAGCAGACTCTTCGGGGTTACTCAGGGTGACAGCATCTGGAACTTCCTCCTCCCAGCCACGTACTTCTCCCAAGGGTCCTGGGATTGGAAACCATTGCTTACAGATTGACGCATGTCTTCCTCTTCTTCGAAGCCTATGATGTGCCAGAATCCTCCTGCTCATCCTTCTCCCCTCTCTCCTCCTGTGTGTTCTGTGACATAGGAATGATGGTGTCTGGATAAAGTGGGCCTTGAGAGGAAAGGAAGTCCTCCTCTTCCTCCTGCTTCTCTGCCTCCAGTGCACTGTCCATGCCATGCAGAGTCTGCTCCAGCAGGAGCGCAACAGGGATTGTGTCACTGATGCATGCACTGTCACTGCTCACTATCCTTGTGGCCTCCACAAATGGTGACAATACAGTACATGCATCCTTAATAAACAGCCATTGGCATGGGGAAAAAAAGCCGAGGCGGCCTGAGCCTGTCATCATGCCATACTGGCACAGGTACTCCTTGACGGCCCACTGTTGCATGTATAGCCGCTGCAGCATTCCCAAAGTTGAGTTCCACCTAGTGGGCATGTCACAAATCAGGCGGTTTACAGGCAGGGGAATTCCCGCTGAATTTCAGCAAATGGAGCACTGGCTGTGTATGACCGCCTGAAATGGTTACAAACTCTTCTGGCCTGCTTTAGTATATCTTGCAACCCTGGGTATGTACTTAGGAAACGCTGCACCACCAAATTGAGGACATGTGCCAGGCATGGCACATGTGTCAACTTTCCCTGTCTAAGGGCGGACTGGAGGCTTGAGCCATTATCGGACACCACCATTCCTGGCTCCAGCTGGCATGCTGTGAACCAACTCTGGGCCTGTCTCTGCAGAGCTGCGAGAATCTCTGCTCTGGTGTGGTTCCTGTCCCCTAAACACACCAGCTGAAGCACTGCATGGCACCTTTTAGCCTGACTCTAGCAATAGCCCTTTGAACGCTTAGGGGGTACCTGATGTTCATAGGACAATTTTGCAGAGGAGGCATGGAGGTGGCAGAGGAGGAGGGGGTAGAGCTCACAGGTCTGGCATCATCACCACCAGCTGTATAGAGATGTGGGGGCACAACAAGCTGCAGCACTAAGCCCTGTCCTGCATCCTTTCGAGTTGCAAGCAACGTTACCCAGTGTGCTGAGAACAAAATATATCGTCCCTGCCCATGCTTGCTGGACCACATGTCAGCAGTAAGGTGGATTTTACAGCTGACTGCCTTGCCCAACGATGCCAGAACATTCTCTTCCACGTGATGGTAGAGAGATGGAACGGCCTTACGTGAAAAGTAGTAGCGACTGGGAACCTGCCATTGTGGTACAGCACATTGTGCAAATTCACGGAAGGATGCAGAAAGGCAGAAGTTGGATAGCCAACAGCTTTGACAAGCTTGCATTCAGACACTGAGCATGTGGGTGGAGGCTGCTGAGAGGTAATGACTCGGTATCGCAGGGGCAGACTGAAATGTGCAAGGAAGAGAGGGAGATGGAGGGACAGATTTGTGCTCCTTTTGAATGCCTTTTGTCTTGCCAATGGGCTGAGTGGTTGGACGTTAAATGCCTTGTTAAGCATGTGATACCCAAATGGTTGGTGTTTTTGCCACATTTGATGTGCTTGAGACACAGTTTGCAGATAGCAACAGTGTTATCTGCTGCAGATGTGCTGAAAAAGGCCCAGACAGCTGAGCTTTGGAGAGTGGGCCAAGAGATAATAGCTGCAGAATGTGATGGAATAGGGTGGTTGCTCTCTACTCTTTCTTGATGTCGGCCTCCTTGGGGTTGTGACGCCTCACCTTCAGTTTCCTCCTCTGCTCAATCTGGAACCCAAGTCGCATCAGTGACCTCATCTTCATCATCATCATCATCTCCATCTCCTCCATCTTCATCATTACCACTGGAGACAACTTGCCAATATGCTGCAGCTTGTGGAACATGAATGCCAATTTGTCTACCAGTGTTCCTCCCTCTCTCTAGGCTCATGTTCCTGTCATCCTCAACCTCAGAAATAACATCTGAATCCAGTAATGGCTGGGCATCATCAGGGAGCAAGTGGCTGATGCTGTGGTCAAATAACTCAGCTGATTCCTCAATGGCTGATGTTGGGGCTATGGCAGGAATAGATGTGGACAAGGAGGCAGGTTTATCCACTCTGGCAACTGCAGGGGACTGCACACTTGTCTCTGCTTGCATGACAGAGGATGAGGAGGGTGAGGAAGGTTTAGTAAGCCAGTCCACCACCTCCACTGCATGCTGTGGCTGGATAGCACAGGCAAACTCACTAAACAGAGGAAATGATGCCCCTGCCTGAGGACTGACCACTGCCTGATGCCCCTGCCTGAGGACTGACCACCACGTCCACCTTTGCCTGTGGACACATTTGTTGCTGGCTCCCTTACAGTGCCAAGGAAACTTCTACCTCTCCTTGTTGTCCTCCCAGACAATATTGGGAGGGAAGGGGCAGTGCTAATAAGCAAATGTAAAGAAGAAGTTGAAATCTGTACGTAGATGCACTTTAATCAATGTAAAGAGGTGTTTGGTGCACTGTAACTTGAGTACTCACACTACACAGACACACTCCACGGATACACTATAATATACTGCAATATAATACGCCAAACATACAGTGATGCACAGAACTATATGGCGTTAAACTGGCAGTAACGCACGCAAAACTATATGGTGTTAAACTGGCAGTAACGCACACAAAACGATATGGTGTTAAACTAGCAGTAATGCACACAGAAGTAAATGGCGTTAAACTGGCAGTAACGCACAAAACTATATTGTGTTAAACTGGCAGTAACGCACACAGAAGTAAATGGCAGTAACGCAATCAAATAGACAGTGTTCAACCATCACTACACTGACGCTATCTGAACTGTCCCCACTCTAGCTATACACTTATGTAAAGATTACTGACACGGTCTCACTAATCTACAGTGAAACTATCTGAGCTGACCCTACTCTAGCTGCACATTATGCAAAGCTGAATGATGGTCCTCCTCCTCCTACACTCACACTATCCCTAGACTGAGACTAAACTAATATTCTACACTGACAATTGAAGCAAAATAGCACAGTATAGCACACTAACTAACTAACTAATAACACTGAACAGAGCCCTGTTCTATCTCTCTCCATGCCGAAATCACACTGAAAATGGCTGCCATTGAAAGAATACTTTTATACTGTGGGGCGGGAACGAGCCATGATTGGATAAAGTCATGATGACAGTGTCCAATCATGACTCTGACAGTGCGCTGTGCCCTGATTAGCTGAAGCTTTAACTGCTTCAGCCAATCAGGGCTTGCAATGCACTGTTCAGCGCTGCAATGCATTGTGGTCTGTTCACCGAACCACGAAAGTTCTGCCCGATCTTATGCTCAGGCCGAACCATTCACCCATCCCTATTCAGGACACTCGATTGGTGTAAAGGCAAACCTTTTTTATATTGTTTTTGTTAGCGTTTATTGTTTTGGTCACCCATTCTTCTCATTATCAGTATATTTCAAATATTCATGTTTTCTAAATCCATCTGGAGTGGAGCTATAAAGACATCTTGGCACTAATGAATTGGCAGAAAGCAAATGTGGTACCTACATTTTAAACTTGATTAAAGTCTTTGCCAGTATCTATAGACCTGTCAATTTAACTTTATAGATATTTAAGGAATGTTTAGTGAAGCAAATTCAAGAGTATTTGCAATCATCTAATATAATAATTATAATATATACTATATTTACAATAACATAATAACCTGTAGCCAGTATTGATGAAAAACAGAAGCTATTCTATTTATAAGGAGGTAAGAGCGGTTGCTGGAATTTTTCTAAACCTATATATTGACCTATACTTACAAATTATCAATCTATAAGGGTTCTTCAAAAAGTTTCCACGCTTTTTTTTAACTCTTGTTATTAAGATTATAATTATAATTTCAAAAACCAATTACATCACTCTTACTAAACTGCAAGGTCAGCCGGCTTGCCAGACAGACTAGTCACATGATATTTTCAGACACGATTATTTTACTCCTCCCACCCTCACCGTTTCCAACTAAAATATCACAGTGAGGAAATTTTTTGAAGACCCCTCATATAGGGGGACAATGTTAATCGATAAATGGATAGAAAACTGGCTTCCAAAGTTAGTTTGGAATACATAGTGAGTTTTGAAATATATAGCGGTTTTGTGATTGTTTATTATGATCGCAACATAAAAAAAATTTAATAAAAAAATGTAATAATGCATTAATAAAGATATCATGTAAACTTCAATCCAGTTAGCAGGTGGAGCTTTAGGCTCCTTTTTAGATGCTTCCCTATGTATTCTGTGCTTCTTTGTTGTAAAAAGTATTTTGTTTACAGAGCTCAATAGTTCAAGTTGATGAGGGGACTCATTCTTTTTTGGACTCAAGCCAATCAAGCCCTTAAGCAGAGATTTTCGGGTGTTCCTTCTCTCACTAGCTACAGTAAAGTGCTCTGAGAATCCATTGTTATGCATTAAATGTTTACTTGCTGGTTGATACTGGATCATAGCTGGGATCTTGCATCTGACTGCATCTAGGCTCAAACATCAATCGTTAACCATAGGTAACCACCTGGTGTGCAGCTACATGCGAACAATGATGGCTGCTGTCAGCCTTTCATTATTTTGTGTGGGTTGAGTGGTTACCACTATTTGCACACACCTGTCATTCCAGCCACAAGAACTCAATGTTTGCAGGTAATCACCCATTTGATGGAGGCCTTATTCTTGCAGCAAGAATTCAGTGCTAACTAGGAATCTGAAAATCTACTCATTTACATGTACATATTTGGAAAACTTAAGGATGAAAATAGGAAGTTAAGATTTTTCTTTAATTGTCAAATATACTGATTGATTACTATGGTCTTTTATGATTTAACATAAAGCTCCAAAAATTTCTCTTTGTGATGAAAACACAGTACACGCAAGAGTTAGTCATAATGATAGGAATTAATTAAGACCGGAGTACTCAGAATCTAGAACAGTGGTGCAAGCAAATCAATAAGTTTCATGTTCTTTTTCAAAGCTTGAAGAGGAACTAAAGTCTAAATTTGAAAGCGGCTGTTTACCTTACAAATCTTCATCCCTCCGCTCCACCCGCAGTGCCGGATCGCATATATCAGGGCCTGATATTTATCAACAACGTCCTAAGAAAAGTTTTGAATAGGTGTATTTGCATTAATTATGTTTACTTTAATAACATTTAATAAAAAATAGAAATAGAGTTTACCAATACTGTACTATTTAAAATATAAAATGTGATATATCAAAATAATTTTATATATATATATATATATATATATATATATATATATATATATATAGTCAGATTCTCATTATTATCATTAATAGAAAACATGCTTTGAGAACATTAAAGTGGAGTTCCACCCACTTTTACAACTCTTCAGCATCCCTCACTAAACTGTGCACTATAAACGAATTGGATATTTTTTTTCTCAGCACTTACTGTATATCTGCTGTATTCATTTTTCACTTCCTCCTCCCTGGCCGCTGCCCATCGCATCATTTCCTGTTTGCAATGCCTTCTGGGAAGGGGCGGCAACTTCCTCTGACACCGCCGTTGCTATGGAAACCTGACCTGAAACCTATTACACTGCTTGTGCTGCACTGAGCATGTGCGAGATCTGCAAGGATGAGATCCAGGAAGAAATACAGTCTGGTTTCAGATGCCCAGACTTAAGATGGCCACGGCCTGCTGTAAGTTTATAAAATAACAAACTACTGCTATAAACTAACAAAACAGACCTTAGTTTACAGAATAACTTTACTAGAATACATTAAACTTGTGTATTATAGGGATATTTTTATTTACAAAGTATAATTTTGGCCGGAACACCACTTTAACATTTGTCATATTTTTACTGAAATTCATCCTTAATCTAATAAAATCATCATTCTAACCTAAAGTAGTTAGTCGCCTTCAATAGTATACCTCTCATAGTATACCAGATGTTTGGCGAAGTGATCCTGGGACCAAATATGGAATTTCTCCCATTACCCCATAAACAAGTTGGCATAGCAGGGTACAAAATGTGCACCCATAGCAGTGCCAGATATCTGTCTATAGAACTGTCCCTGGAAAGAAAAATAATTCCTCTCCAGAGCAAATTGAGTACATTGACAAATGAACTTGAATTGGATGGGATTAATATGTTCTGATTCTGATAGAAAGTATTCAACTGCGGGCATGTCGATGTACTCGATTTGCCCTGGAGAGGAATTACTTTTCTTTTTTTGGGGGGGATTTTGGTTTTTTTTTGCCTTTTTTTTTTTTTTTTTTTTGCCTTTTTGTGAACTATTGAAGGCGACTAACTACTTTAGATTAGAATGATGATTTTAATAGATTAAACAATGAATTTCATTAAAAATACAACAAATGTTAATGTTCTTAAATCATGTTTTCTATTAATGATAATAATGAGAATCTGACCTTAATTTTAATATATAATATTTATAATATATATATATATATATATATATATATATATATATAATTTTAATATATCACATTTTATATTTTAAATTGTATAGGTAAACACTATTTCTATTTTTGATTAAATTTTTTTAAAACAAACATAATTAATGCATATACACCTATTCAAAACTTTTCTTAGGATGTTATTGCTAAATATCAGGCCCTCTCCTCTTTGAATGTGTTTCCTGTTGTGAACTCCGCACTCCTGGTCTGTCGAACGGTATTGGTTGTCCGGGGGAGGGGCTGGAGGGTTCATATAAAGACAGGCTAGAGGTGGTAAGGGCGTGACCTGAAGAAGAAGGCCACGCCTCCGAATCATGTAGTCTTGGAAACCGTTTTTTGTTAGCTAAAGAGGAGACATCTCACTCACCTTGCCCTTCCTCTCTGGCTGTGAGTGATGTCGCGCAGCGCCGGCTGGACCGTGCGCGTGCCTTACAGCAGACACAGCCTGATGAGACGAGGAAACAGAGTCCGCAGTGATTTCTCATACCATCACCACTCGTTCTTGGGAGCCAACCCAGTTATACAGGCCAGGAAGGGAGACATACATCCTGCTGTACATGCGATCTAAGTTCTATGTTTGTGAGTGCAATCCTCTATTATTTGATTTTGCATTTGTGTCATTAAAATGGAATTACACTAGGGCAGTCGTGCGCTCTCTTTTCCTTGTATATTTCAGATTAAGTCCGCCACCCAGTGGATCTTTGAGAAAGCTACAGCACCTAGAGCAAGAGAACTTTTTCTATATATACTGTGAACATTTGAGAGTTGGTTGTAGGGTCAGCGCTGACTTTGGTTTTTTTGTGTGTGTTTGTGTTTGTGTTTTTTTGTGTGTGTTTAGGAGGATATCAAGTTCAGTGTGTCAGTTTTTTTTTTTTTTATAATGCTAAATACCTTCTTGCGTGTGGTCAAGTGTTCCCCCTCTGCTAGCTTGCATATGTCAGAGGGGAATCTCAGGCCCTCCCACTGTACTCCCTTAGATAGGGAAGGAGAGCGGAGGGAGGACACGTGACCGCACAGCAGCAGTTCAATAAGGTATTTAGAATTATATATTTTTTTTTAAACTGGCACACTGTACTTTATAGCTTTCTAAAACAGAGGGAATACACAGTGGCGTGCAAGTGGGGGGCGGGGGGGGCGAGTATGCCTTGGGTGCCACACACTGGGGGGGGGTGTCAGGCTGGCGTCCCCCATCCGCAACTGAAACAGTGACAGGGGGGCTGGTTTAGGCAGTGGCACGGTGACAGGGCAGGTTAGAGCAGGGACGCTCTAAGCTGCAGTGGCGTTGCAAGGGGGGCGGGGGTTGCAGGGTGACACCCATCGGCAGGGCCCAGGGCCACACCACTGCACCAAGGGTCCCCTTCTCTCGGGGCCGTGGGCTGTCTGAGCGGTCCTAGATGTTTCACACAGCAGAGCAGAGTGAAGCCACCTCCCCCTCCTCTCTGTTTATGTGTGCACAGGGGGAGGGGACCTGCTGTGCATGTGCCGTGCTGATCTCAGGTACATTATGGGTCTGTACTGTACTGTAGGAGGGGTCTGCATTAAAGGGGAAGGGGTCTGTACTGAATGGGGTGTTCTGCACTGAATGGGGTGATCTGCACTGAAGGGGGGGTCTGTACTGAAGGTAGGGGGTCTGCACTGAAGGTAGGGGGTCTGCACTGAAGGTAGGGGGTCTGCACTGAATGGGTGGGTCTGCACTGAATGAGGGGATCTGTACTGAATGGGGGGTCTGCACTGAAGGAGGTCTGCACTGAAGGGAGGGGGTCGGAACTGAATGGGGGGGCCTGTGTAACATTCAGGGGGTCCAGAGCTGTGGGGGGCTGTATAATGTAAAGGGGTCCAGATGTGCAGGGGCTGTGTAATGTAAAGGGGTGCAGAGGTGCGGGGGGCTGTGTAAAGTAAAGGGGTTCAGAGGTGCAGGGTGCTGTGTAATGTAAAGGGGTCCAGAGGTGCAGGGTGCTGTGTAATGTAAAGGGGTGCAGAGGTGCAGGGGGCTGTGTAATGTAAAGGGGTCCAGAGGTGCAGGGTGCTGTGTAATTTAAAGGGGTCCAGAGGTGCAGCGTGCTGTGTAATGTAAGGGAGTCTAGAGGTGCAGGGTGCTGTGTAATGTAAAGGGGTGCAGGGGGCTGTGTAATGTAAAGGGGTCCAGAGATGCAGGGTGCTGTGTAATGTAAAGGGGTCCAGATGTGCAGGGTGCTGTGTAATGTAAAGGGGTCCAGAGGTGCAGGGTGCTGTGTAATGTTAAGGGGTCCAGAGGTGCAGGGGGCTGTGTAATGTAAAGGGGTCCAGAGGTGCAGTTGTGGAACAGGGGTACACAGTAGTGAGAAAGAGATATTGAAGGATGCAGAGGTATGCAGGGGGCACGGTGGGGTGTTTTTACATTTTAACGTGGGGGGGTGCTGGATATAGGATCCGCCCTGGGTGCCAAATGGTCTAGGTACGCCCCTGGGGATACAGGTAAATTATGACTTTATAACCACTCAATGTGATTGTAAGGGCTGAAGGTTTTCCTTTTACCATCATGCATTGTATGCATGAAGGTAAAAACCTTCAGTGTGCAGCGCCCCCCTTAATACTTACCCGAGCCCGATCCTGATCCAGTGATGTGCACGAGACCCGAGGCTCTCCCAAGTCTCTCCCTCCTGATTGCCTGAGATGCAGCAGCAGGAGCCATTGGCTCCCGCTGCTGGCAATCAGCCAGTGGAGCAAGAGCAGGGGCAGAGCCGCACTCTCAGAGTCTTATGTTCATAGAGAGCAGGCTCGGGAGCGAACACGCACGAGTGCCCCCACAGCAAGTGGCTTGCTATGGGGGGGCACATGGCAAAGAGGAGGGGCCCAGAGCGCCGGCGGGGCTGCTCTGTGCAAAACTACTGTATAGAGCAGGTAAGTATAACACGTTTGTTATTTTTCTTTTACAATCACTTTAGGTACCGCAGCCTTTAGTTGCACTAGAAGCGGATTGGTTGCCATGCACAGCTGCTCCAGATTCTGTCTGCTACAGTTTAAGTAAATTCCCCTCACTGTATCTAGGAAAGTATACAGTAAATTAACAGTGTTACAAATTAGAATTCAAATTGAGAATAATGGATAGCATAATTATATATGGATTTTTCAAACACAAATTAATCATAATTAATGATCTATATATCTATCTCAGCTTAACAGAATCAAAAAATCAAGACAAAGCAAGGATGAACATATTAAGGAGACAAATCATTTTAAAAGGCCTCTCGTAGAGCACAGATTTTTGGATTCAAGTGAGAAAACGGAGTTTGAAAAAGTAAGTTCAGTGGGTATAATATTTACTGACATGGGCTTGTGCTGTGTTTGAGCTTTACAACGTGTCTTTTTTGTTAAAAAAACTTGTCTACAGATAAATGGAAATGCCAGACTAGAACCTGCACCTGACAATGAAACCCATCTACGTTATCTTGCCGATGCTCATAGCAAGCAAATCAATGATATTTTATCACAAAATAAACTTTTGGAGAAACAAAGAGATGGTATGTTTTGTTATTTTTATCTTTTTTTATTTTTTTTACTTTTGTTAATTTTATACACTGTACACAGTATGTGTATGAAGAAGTCCTGAGATTGGTTATTAACACATATTCATCTTTTTATTCTTATGTGAATAAGAATTATCAACATGATATTAGTCATTGGCTATCTGTGCTTGTAGGTTGGTTATATGCTCGATATAGCTAGGCTCCCAATTCCATAATCTTTAGTATGTATCTGCTTCATCAAGGGGTTAACCGGATGGTGTACCTGCTGCGTTTATATTACTAGAACGCTCTAGTAGTATTAAATAAAAAGTTGATGTCTTCCTTAAACTCCAGTTTACCCATGATAGAGGTCCCCACTGCAGTTCTTATCAAGGTGCTGTGGTCCTCATCAGTTTCTACTTTGGCCTTGTATTGGTATGTTTCCTCGTTTCATGCTTGGAGCAGAGGAGGATTGTTCGCTGCTCCATTATATGATCTCTTTGTTTTTTTTGAAACTTTTGAAACAGATACCTCCCCCTACACTTTTCTTTAACTCTGCTCACCTGCAGGATAAAAGGAACTATTACTTTGAGTTTCCAATTAGGCAACGACTCTCTCTTCATCCCCATGTGATAGTGCATGTGCCTCCTAACTGGTCAATCAGACACGTAGCATTGCATTGTTTGAGGAAGGGGAGTCACATGCTTGCCATACCCTGAAGTACTGGGAATTTCTTTTCACCCCTAGTGGCTGAAGCAAAGTGAAAGGGGGGCAAAAGCAAGGTAAGTTTATTCAACTCTGGGAGGAATGTTGCTTCAGCAGTTAAGAGAACCTGTGCATGAGAAAGCACAGGTTCCCTATAAGCTGGAACTATTGTCGCCATTACTATTGTTTTCCTCACTTTGTCCTGGTTTTACTCAGATAATCAGTATATTTTAGTATATTTGAACATGTAGATTAAAGCTTACTATTGTCTTACCAAACCTCTGCAGTGTTTCTCAATATTAATAACCCTTGAGTAGATAAGAGTTACCATGGTATTAATCTGTGTTGTGGGTGCTTTTGTGCAAGCATCTCATGATAGCATTATGTATCATAGATACTAGTCAGTAACTAAATGGTAAGAAAAACATTATTAATAATATTTCAAGAATATTAACAAGCATCTAAAAAAGAAACAGTGTTTCATGTCATCAGCTAGTGACTAGTGCATTAGAAATGCATTGTGGTCATCTAAGAGGGGATTTTAAAGGGCTCACATCTTGTTAATCTAATGTACAGTACCGTGTAAAATTTTTAGGCATGTGTGAAGAAATGCTGTGTAGTAAGAATATATATTTGAATTCTTTATTTTTATCAATTTACAAAATTAAAGTGAGCAAACAGAAGAAAAATCTAAATCAAATCAGTTTTTGGTGTGACTACACTTGCACAAAGTCAGGGATTTTGTAGAATTAAGCCTAGTACACACTACTAGTTTTTTTCTTTCCGTTTCAACCCAGCAGGCTGAACGAAAAAAAAACCTGACAGCTCAGGTAGGAGCCGCTGTACTAATTACGCAATGATAGTACAGCGATCTCCCCCACTGTTCTTTTGCGTTCTGATAGGGGACGCCCCCCGGAACACCCCGGTCAGAGCTCTGAGACACTGGATGAGAACAGTGAAAGGCAGCCAGTCGGCAGACCTATTTCGGTCATGCCCCTTCGACAGATTCTGTCAGACCGGCTGCAGTACATACGAGCTGAATGTCATCCATTTTCTATTGAACTGGCCAATGCCACCCTACACTCATGTGTACTAAGCTTTAGCGTCAGGTGTATGATGAACCAATTATACCAAACAGGTGCTAATGATCATCAATTTCATATATAAGGTGAAACGCAGTCATTACCTGAAACAGAAACAGCTGTGTAGGAGTCTTAAAACTGGGTGAGGAACAGCCAAATTCTGGTACTAAGGTGAGGTTGTGGAAGACAATTTCATGTCACAGGTCATACACCATGGCAAGACTGAGCACAGCAACAAGATACAAGGTAGTTATACTGCATTAGCAAGGTCTCTCCCAGGCAAAAATTTCAAAGCAGACTGAGGTTTCAAGATGTGTTGTTCAAGCTCTTTTGAAGAAGCACCAAGAAATGTACAATATTGAGTTTCTGCAGGCAACAGTGAAGCATGGTGGAGGTTTCTAGCAAGTTTAGGGCT
Source organism: Aquarana catesbeiana (assembly GCF_042186555.1). Lineage (NCBI taxonomy): Eukaryota > Metazoa > Chordata > Amphibia > Anura > Ranidae > Aquarana > Aquarana catesbeiana. The sequence goes on along the minus strand of NC_133324.1, from coordinate 491,984,439 downwards.
GCATTTCTGCAAATGGAGTTGGAGATTTGGTCAGGATCATTGGTTTCCTTAATGCTGAGAAAAAAAGGCAGATACTTATCCATCATGTCATACCATCAGGAAGGCATGTGATTGGCCCCTGCAGGAGGAAAATGACCCAAACATACACATAAAGTCATTAAGAACTATCTTCAGCACAAAGAACAAGGCGTCCTGGAAGTGATGGTTTGGCCCCCACAGGACCCTGATCTCAACATCATCGAGTCTGGGATTACATGAAAAGACAGAAGTTTCTGAGGCAGCAAATTTTCACAGAAGATCAGTGATTAGTTCTCCAAGATGTTTGGAACAAACTACCTGTCGAGATCCTTTAAAAACTGTGTGCAAGTATACCTAGAAGAATTGATGCTGTTTTGAAGGCAGAGGTTGGTTGCAAATACTGATTTGAGTTGGATTTCTCTTCTGTTCATTTACTTTCCATTTTATTAATTGATAAAAAAAAAAAAAAATAACACTTCTATTCCTGAAAACATTGTTAATTTACAGCATTTTTTTCACACCTGCCGAAGACGTCTTTCAAAGTAGTGTAGATCTCAGTAGTGATGTGCTCTGTATATGATTACACAGCCGGTAGGCTTCAAGCTGTAAAATGTCACTTACATAGAATTGCAGTTGGTATGGTATGCATAGAGATGATAACAACAATACTGTAGTTTAATTTCATGTTAGATTGCATGACTAATCACATGGTTTAGGTTTGTGAATATAAATTTATTGGAAGGTATTAGATGGTCAGCACGTATTCACATATTCTGAACAAGTAGTAAAACCAATTTAAAACAAACCTTCTGCATTTGTAAGTATTGTGGAAAATGTAATTTTTCACAGCCGGTTCTTCTGCTTTGCTTTCTCTGGCCTTTGCAAGGTGTCAAGGCTAGCGGTCACTCCTAGTTCTCACTCCTTTCCAATTTTGCCCTTTTCATTTAATTTCATTCTTCACTTCAAAACTATGAACATTGTTTCTACTTTTTATTGACAATTGTGGATATAAAATACCTTTTTCACATTGCTTATGAGTAATATACCCAGCCTTGCCCTGGAATGTATGCATTTTTATGCACACACACCAAGCATGGGCCATGTAATACATTCTAATATATATCATTCACAGACAAATTTTGTCTCAGTGACTTTACTTAAAATAAAACAACCGGATAAATTACACACATGTATATTACTGTTATGCTGGTGCTGAATAATGAATGTAACCTGATTAATTTCAGATATAGTGCAGAGGTTGAATGAAATATCTGCTCAGAGCCGGAATACAGGTTATCTTGAAAAGATGATAAGACATTTGAATGCTCAAGAACAAAAGAATGAACAACTCCTAAGTACCATGAAACAACAAATAGACCTCCTGCAAGTTGAATCAATGTAAGGATATTAAGTTTTTTATTTCAAACAAGCTAATAACATTTTGTTACATGATCATGATCTACCTTTCTAGACATACAGTACCAACACAAGTATAAAAATTTTTTTTACAAATATATTTTACATGGGGTTAAACATTAGTGAGGTATGGCTGTCTTTGGTATGATAGTGGCCTTTCTCAACCTTTCTACCCCAGAGAAAACCCTAAAATTATGTTTAGGTCTCGGGAAACCCCTACCAAAACCAGTTCTTCCGGGGTCAGTGAGAATAATGCCCCTTACATTGGTGGCCAGTAGGATGAATACCCCCCCTTACAGACAACTAAAAAGATCATTGGTGTCCAGCAACTGGCTCTGCCAAGTGACACTGGCCCAAGAATTACACAGGCACCATCAGATGGGAGGTCAATCATTCACGGCTCAAGGAACCCTAAGCAACTTCTTGAAGAACCCCAAGGTTCCACAGAACCCTGATTGAGAATGACTGCCTTAGAGAAACAGGTAGTAAATCAGGTCTTAATTTGAAGGATGGGAAATCTGTTTCTTGTAAAAAAATATTTGTCTGTGTTTGCCCAAGTGTGTGAACCAAAGGATAACGCTAGTCATATGATACCTGTTGCAGGGTAGAATATGAACTCTGATTTTGGACCACTTTCTTTTGATAATTTTTGTAGATATGTGGATATGACACCATGCACAATTACAACTGTAGCAATAACTTTCGGTGGAGCTGCTGGTTTAAGCGGGCTTGTTACCTTCACTCTCCTTCCCTCTGTTTCACCGGCACTGGGTCTAGGGTTCCGTTGAGTTTACCTCCGGACGATACAAGCACCAACACTTGAGTACGTTTTCAATGCTTTATTGAACCATTAACAAAGGAAGTAGCAGGAAAGAGGAAACCCGTACGATCCTCTGCCACAGGATGTATTGGTTTTGTTGTGAATGTCAGTCACAGTGCTTGAACCTGTAAGCCAAACCCGGCAACACTATGCTGTAAAGTTACTTTAGGATATGTCCTCCAACCGAGTCACCAGGCCCCTCTCCAGACCAGCACTCTGCATGATCCTTCCATGACGGGTCCTCCCCTGGGATCTCCTCGGTTGTCCAGCTTCTTCACTCTGGATAGACAGCTCAGGACCATTCCTCGGCTGCTGTGGAAGGCCCCAGACTTCTGGACCCACCCATGCGCCGCAGCGGCGCGGGCCTCCGGAACGGAGGACCACGAGGTAGCACTCTAACGCATACCTGTCGGCCAGGAGGGCCAGCAGGTGGCTGTAAAAAACGACTCTAAAACATGGCGTCTGTCCCATAAATACCCTCTCCCAGAATCCCACTCGGAGGACCACCTCCACTGAGTTGTCTCCGGGACAGAAGAACATCCATACGCTTTGACATGTTGCCTTTCCAACACTAGCCGATAGTAACAACGACACCCACCGACCCAGTATGGATACACATGCAACGTCAGCCAAGCTGGAACAGAGGCAAATCTAACTTCCCCTAACGAACAATATACTAAATTTTCCTATCAGATGGTAGATCGCAAATCTACCAGCGCTACACAACATTTAGGTGAATTTCATACTGCTTGCATGCATTCATTTACAGTAACATATTTCAGTTACTTCATAATTTTTTTTTTGTTTTGCATTATGAGTCACTGCAATTATCTTGCTGTAATGAAGCTGTCTCTTTTCTCTGAAAGAAAATGAGAGGTACTTTAGTAGGTAATTGATTACTATTCAGCTGTCTTTGATTGGGCTCTGGAAACCCACTTTGCCTATTTTACTGCCATGGTTCATAATATATTGTATGTACATTTATACATAAACATAGATAAATGGAAAGCATTTTTTAAATATTTTTTACTAATGTGCCTATGCTTATTTTTTAACACTGTGAGATTTTGTTTTTATTAACTAGGTATATCTTGTGTTTTTTTTTTCTTGAGGATACACGATTATTTTTTTTGTCTAGGTGCATGTTTACATCTAATTAAAAAAAAGGGCCTGGCGTCCTGCGAAATTAAAAAAATATGTATTTTTTTGCATGTCTTTACTAAATCCCAAAAGTATTGATCCAAGCCTTCAAATTTTATTTGAAAAGATTATCTCCCATTTCTCTTTCAGGCCCAATGACACTGATTCGCTATTGTATTGGGCAATTTCACCACACATTACTACAGCAGTGATTTAATTTGAGAAGCACCTTAGTGCACTACTACAGAAGTGGGCTATGCACACACCACAACACACAAGCATTGTGTAGCACTTTTTGTACATTAGGGTGTGCTGTCAACCCAAATAGAAATTAATGGAATGCCATAATGTATGTGTGTCAATGCAGCACATGTTGTGAATGGGCCATTAAAGCACACCTGGCCAGTACTAAAACTGTATAAGGGGAGCACTGTTTAATGCAAGTGCAAAGATAAAATATTGGATGTGCACTAATTGAGTTTTTTTCGGATGCACTTTGCTTATTTTCATTTATTTTTTTGGATTGTGCTGGCTTCTGTCGCACAAGACTCACAGCACCCTGACTCTAAATAATGGTACCTTTTTTGATGGTTGGTTGCAGCAATATCCACAAAGAAATACACTTTGTTAAAAATATTACATATACAACTGCTATATTAGCCATGTTGAAATGTATTGTTACTACAATTTATTTTTCAATTTCAGTCTGCAGCAAGCTACAATTTTCTTCAAGAATGAAGAAATGCAAATGTTACTTTCTAGCAGCTATAGCATCTGGGAGTAACCTGTACTCTGTTAAAAAACACTTACAGAACTTTAATTATATACCATCAAAAAAGGTACCATTTTACGGAAACAGGGTGCTGTGAGTGTTGTGTCACAGAAGCCTGTCCAGTGCCTTTCCCAAATTGATGCAAAAGCAAGGAAAGGTTTGTATCCAACTTTTAATAGAACATTTTTGTGACTACTTATGAGCTACCATTGATGGCATGCCCCAGACAACATATGGTTTTGCTAATGTTACAGGAAAAGAGGAATTATAAGAAGACACAGCCAATCCCCAGGCTCTCGAAAAGCAGAAAAAGGCCCACCTTCCTTTCAGCAGCATTTTGTTCCATTTTATGGACGAGGAACTTTATCTTCTGAAATTAGGTAAGTAAAAAAAAACAAAACTGTATCTTGATGTATATGTCTCCTTTCCTTTTTTAATAATATACAATACTGCCACATTACACTAGTAAAGGTTGTAGACAAATGAATACATGTTTAAAGATACACATTAGTAAAAATTTTAGAAAAACCACAGTTTTTCTAGCTTTTATTGAAATTTAAGCAGTTCCAATCCATTGAATAATCTGACGTGGTATAAAGGTGTGATAAGCTTCCAAGAAAATTATGCTTTCAAAATATGACACATCGCCTAGCCACTTTACCAGTCAGGGGATTTGAAATCCCTGCAGCTTCCTCTTCTCTTTGCCCGCGGTGACAGAATTGGCTACATGGGTTCTGATTAGTCAGCGCCTCCCATGTGATGGCTCGGACCAATTAGAATGCTCCTAAACGTACCTCCTGACGAGGTACGTTTAGAAGATTAAACTGAGGGGATTTCTAAGCCTCAGACCGGTGAGGCAGCTATACGATGTCTTCTAGCGGGTGATCGCCGGGCTCCAGGTCAGCGGAACTGGGGGGGGGATGAGGAGGGGGACCTGTGTAAGGTCACCTTACAGATTTTTTCTGTAAAGGTGAACTTACCCTTTAAATATAATTTTTTTTTTTTAACCAAAGTTTAGTGTCACTTTAACAGTGTTTGAAGTAAGCAAGTCTGTCTTTCAGCTGTGAAGACAAGAATTTAAACTACATGGTTAATATGTTGAATGGTTGCTACAAAGTCATTGGTAATACTTAAAAATAAGAATAATAGGAATCTACTGTGGTAGAATACTGAAGACAAGAAGAAGGTCATATGAACCAATTAATCATTTTGGAATCTCCAGTTTATCAAGCAGGGATTTTGTATACCGTCAAGTAGGCAAAAGGATTTTTTTAGGTTTCTCTTTGGCTCTGCTGTGGTTGACCAATTTTCAAATATGGAAGAGGAAGCATGATGGTCTGGGGCTATTTTAATGGATCCAGAGTCATAAACTCCCTCAGAGTGAATGGCTCCATGAACCAAAATACTTATCACCCTAACAATGGACATTTCGTACTTAATCCCCTTTGGTCTGTTAAATACAGTATATCATTGAAAGGTATTTGTTATATGTGTTCGATAAATGCAAAAAATACCTGTTAATCCTGCCAGAAATCATGTGTCTTGATACGTTACTGCCTGTGCTGAACATTTATCAGTTACATTGTTTCCAACTATTTCTGTGGACTACGAAACACTGCTAGAGGATGAGGAGAAGGAAGAGGAAGGGGGTGTTCTGAAGTTCTATCCTAAGGTGACAACACTTCTCCATATATACAGTACAGTGAGTGAGCTTTGTGACCCTAGGATAGGAAATGTGTTAGTGGCAGGATCATATAAAGGGGAAAAAGCTGCAATATATTACATTTTAGTTCTTGAGTTTAGATTTAGACTCTGCACTTTTTCCTTTTTTTATAAAAAGCTTAGAGTTCCCCTAATTTCCCAACCAGACCCTTATTCATGACCACAAAAGAGAGCAAGCATGCACCCCCCCCCCCCCCCACACACACACACACACACAACTTTCTGTACAAGACTAGGCCATTTGCCTTTCCAAACTGGGGGGAGGGGTGTAACTCTTATTCATAAGCAGCCAAACTTTCCCCTTTTTGCAAGGCACCTTGTCCCAGCTTTGAGGGACATGAGCCTCTTCCCTACATCTCCCAAAAAACTATGGAAAGGTTTGTGGGGGGGGGGATGGTTTAGGAATCTGGAAGCCTGGTTATAATAAAGGTACCCCCAGATATCCGCCCCTTCCCATGATATTGAGTACATCAGTTCAACTATTACTTGATGCTTCTATTGTGGGACAGTTTACAGTAATTTAGTGATACAATATATCTTACTATTCTGTTTATTGATGGATGCATACAAAAAATCAGAACGCATTCTGTAGAATGAGGAAGTTAAAAGGATTTTATGTCCTTTTACCTTGAGATGTAATAAAGAAGTGGTCAATCTTCAATCTGTATCCACTAAACAAAATAAAGATCTCAATAAACACAAAAATTGAGATTCTTGCACATAGAGCTCCAAATATAGCAAAAAACATTTTTGCAGACTTTTTCATTTACTAAAAAGTTATTTATAGAGATTAAATTAGTTGGTATTTTCTGGTCAACTCATTTCTAAAGATAATTCAGTCTCATTATTTAACATTCAGTTAATTTTTTTCCTTGTAGTTCATTTTCAAATGTCTTGGTACTGTTTTTGTAATTTATTATATAGATCATTGATTATTTGATACAGTTTGTAGACTTCAGGCATACTTGAATTTGCAGCACTATCAACAGGCATTATTTGCATATTTGTGTATCTTCTTTTTACCATTATTTCTTTTTAGATCAAAGCTATTCAAAGTTTAAAAAAATAGTTATAAAACGTCCTTTGCACCCCATGAAAGGGAATCTGCCTGGGTTTGTTATCTTTCTCAGTTTACATTTTTATTATTGATTTTTAAAGGTAGGGAAAAAATAATACAGTATAAGATCAACCAATGCAGGGGGTGAAATGCAATCAGGGACTCTTTTCAGTTAACAGAGTCAAAGAGAACAAATGAATAGAAAAAAATTAGAAATATTAACAATAGAGATTGTAAATATGCATGACTTGTGAAAAGGGAGGTAAGGAAAAAAGTTAAAAAGGGACCATGAGAGGGAAAGATAGAATTGAAGGTACGTGAAGTAAGAAGAAAAACAAGAAAGCTTAAAGTGTTTGTTACCCCAACACTTCATATTCCTGATATGTGCCTGCTGTACCATGTACTTGTATGAGAAAGTATCCTGTTCTCTTTGCGTTGCTTCCTTTGTGTGAAATCCCTGGTGTTCCTGCCGAAAAAAATACCCCCAAATAAGGTTGTGGGACTTTAACGGCAACAGCGTAATGTAAAAACAATTTTATTCCATAGAAAAATGTATATATGTATACAAAACATTAGCATAGTTAATAAACATAACACAGTGAACACAATAAAAAACTGAAACACAGCTGTACTGATGTGCATTGGATAAAGATGCTTGTAATGTCTTCCACGAAGGCCTACGCGTTTCGGGACTGCAACTGACTGTCCCTTCGTCAAGGGCGACTCGTGGGACAAGCTCTTACTGTATGGTGAAATACAAGATTAGAAAAAATATAAATAAATACAACATTTTCTACCGCATAATATTGTCATAGCATTGCATAGAGAACATGAAGTCTATGAAACCAAAACAAGAGAAACAGCCTACCCAAACATGACAGTGTTGGAGCACCCATTGCCCAAATCACGGTGGCGGATATGTCAAAACCACCCACGGATCCAAAAACTGGAGCCTGGGTGTGTGTGGCTGGCCCCACTCTGCCCACACTGATCCACCCCCAAAAAAGAGACACCGAATCATGGAGCCGTCCAAGAGGGTACTGTGTCAGGAAGGCACAGACCCAAGTGGATGTCTGAAAAGGATAATAAAAAATATGGTATTCAATTAAAGATTATCTAAGTCAAAAATGTCAGTCCAAGGGTCATAGTCGGCTCAGTAAATAGTATCGTACCTGAGTGCTAGAGGATATACAGTGGTGAATCTAGGGCGAGTAGAAAAAAGGGCTATATGAAGGGAGTGCGGGGTACCAATTGAATGGTCATTGATTAGCTCGCATGAACATATTGATCTTCACACCAGCAGAGTCTGCAAACAAACAGAGAGAGTGCTGTGTGAGAGAAGGTAAATCAATGTAAAGTAAGTAAAGTACCTGGACTTATATAAAGAGACAAGGCAAAAGCTTACATACCGGTATAAGGCTCTTTAGTTAGTGAGCGTCAGATCTTGCAGCATCTGTGTCCAAACAGGTCGCCTCCATTCAGGGCAATGACAGACTGACACTGATCACTGCAGCATTTAAAAGACTGAGAGGGGAGGGGTCGGGCGTGATACTGATCTGTCAATTAGCATGGATCACGTCAATTAGCATGGAAGAGGGCAAAGAAAAAGGAACTTCCAGGTGAGAGTGATTTTGCAGCGACACCGCACTCTCTGCGGCATCCCCACATTCTCACTCCAGTCAGGATTAGCCCAGAACTCCTCCCACTCTTCTGTGAGAGGAGACAGAGCGCAGCCAACTGTATCTTAGCAGCCAGGAGCGTCGTAACAATATAATATGCGGCTACATAGTAAGACCACAGGATAGGAGGATCATGTCAAGCACAGATGCATCCATGGTTCTCCATGTTTATTATGTGAACATATTAAACAAAAAAGGGGACCTACTGTATATTCAGAGCTTTTGGAAGTAGGGGGCAATGTGTAAAAGGTGTCAAACAGGACAGGGGGGACTCCGAGCCATCACTGCACGGCGCACCCCACAGGCGTAGGCCTGAGAGGTGGGTCATGCAGCGGCGAACAACCGACGCAGAGAGGGCGGCCGAGCCAGGCATCTAGATGCCCGCAAGGACGCCACATGAAACAGGCCCCCCAAGAGGGACATAGAGTCCCTGGGAGGCCCCCCTGTGCCGGGCGGGGCAAAGAGGGGCCAACAGATGTACCCGAACATATAGTGCGCCATAACCGGACATGGCAATGAGAAATCCAACAACTGCAGGGCATGAAAACAGGTCAAATGTATATCATCAAGGAACTAAAACATGATGAGCAGGTCAGGGGTAGACAAATCTAAGTAGATGATTTAAACATAACATGCACAGGTGACCAACCTAGATTGGACGATCGGACTGTATGTTAGATCAAAGGAGGGGGGGGGGGGGGGAACCACGATATAGGAAACTATAGATCTTTCTCACATTCTCCTGATGTAAACCCCTCTAAAAATGGCCTATAACTAAGCTGTTCATTTAAGCCCGGGGGCGAGGTGGCAGCAAGGTCAACAATCCAACGGACTTCCCGTTGTAAGAGGACCTTGTTCCAGTCCCCACCCCTGGGGTTGGGATGGATTCTATCCAGGATCAAAAATTTAATTCCTGGAAAGATCCCATGATGTTCATGAATTACGTGCCTTCCCAGAGGGAGATCTGGGTTTGCCTTTTTCATGGAAGTGATGTGCCTGGAGGCTCGCAGGGAGAACTTCAGTTTGGTCTTCCCAACGTAGAAGCGTTGGCACTGACAGGTAAGAAGGTATATCACCCCCTCGGTCTTGCAGTTGAAAAAGTGATGGGGTTGGTCTGGTCGGCCATTGGGGAGAATTATATTTTTACTGGTGTTCATGTATCTGCATATAGAGCAACCACCGCAGGTGAAGGTCCCAAACCTTTTACATGGATCGTTTCGGAAGTTGCCTACAAATTCACTCTAGACCAATTGGTCTCTTAGTGAGCTGGTGCGTCGATATGTAATGGCCGGTCGTACAGTTAAATGTGGGCGTAGCATGGGGTCATCATATAAGGTATGCCAAAACTTGTTAAGAATTCATTTTATGGATTTGTGTTGATTGCTAAACCTCATAATGAGCCTGACTGTAGGGTAGTCATCGGACTTCCGTCGATGGCTAAACAGTAGCTCGCGTCTGGTATGTCCATTGGCTCGCTTGAATGCCTTTTTCAGAGTGGAAAGAGAGTAACCTCTACGAAGAAGTCTGTCTCTCAGTGCGGAAGCCTCACGTAGGTATGATTCCTGATCGGAGCAATTCTGCCTTAACCTCAGATATTGGCTGTAGGGGATGGCACGGAGAAGGGGCTGAGGATGGGCGCTAGAGGCACGCAAGATCCTATTAATAACTGACCACAATAAGCAAGGTAATACACCGTGGTCAGTTCTCTAGCTGTGATGGGAACTCAGCCTACTCTCCTCCAATGATCAGACTTGTCCTGACACTTATAATAAAAGGGGGAAAAGGGTATGTATATTTTTTTTATACATGTATACTAAAATATAAACAGTAGTATAAAAATAAACCATCAGAACTCTGGATCATTAAAATACTAAAACAGCGCTATAATAAAATATGATAAAATTATCACAACATGTGGTCATCACCACAGTAGAAAGTCTCTATGCAGTAGATGGTAGTAAAGACAGTTCAAAGAGTTTTAGGTGTTAAATCACAGTGGTCCTAGCGTGCACCTTTCACCAGAGACAGTAAAAGTATTCCACCTTGTGAAGCACACTCCCCCAGGGGGTCAAACTCACCAGAGACCTCTTAAGATCCACTGGTATAGGGGCTCCAACTATATGTCATAAAACACAAGAATAACAGTACATGGCGTAATCCTGTTTATTTATAGACAATACCCCCATACAACAAAGGACCCCTTAATAATAACTGCGTGCATGAAGATAAAAACAGCAAGCATACAAAGTATGTGACGCAGAGGGCGCTATCACCATATTCAGCCATCCAGGATGGAGCGAGCGTCTCCTTGCAGATACCGCAATCACTTCCGAGTAGACAGTGATGGATGGTGGAGCACAAGCGTCACTTCCGGGATGTCGTGCTGGTCACGCCCTGACCAGTTTCATCATTACGGACTTCCACGCCCCCTGGAACTGTCTTTACTACCACTTACTGCAGCGGTCCCCAACCTTTTCGGTGCCAGGGACTGGTATCGTGCGGCCAAGTTTTCCCAGGGACCGCGGGGGGGGGGGCATTGTTGTGGTTGGTAGCGATGGGGGCTGGATGATACTGTTGCCACTCACTGATGGGGTTTTAACAGGAATTTCTATACAGTCAAACCTCTTTGCTAATGATCTGTATTTACAGATCGTTAGCAGAGAGGTTTGACTGCACAGAGACTTCTATGGAAACGCTATCAGTTAGTGGATTACTGCACAGAGCTCACTAAGCACCTCAGATCACCAGGCTCCTGCATCCATGTGTTTGTTGTGCCCTGGGGCATCAGAAGGAGAGCAACCACCACTTATTGACAGGGGGCGGAGCTTCACTCGCTCACCCAACGCTCTCCCCTTACTGTATGGCAATTGAATATAATAGCTCTTCATTTTTAGCCACTCTGAGTGGATGGTGTGGAGTGGCCTGACTGCAGGGTGTCTCCTGCATGGTCCATTACTAGACCTCCGTGCTGCTGCTGTATCGTCAGAGCCGCCGCTAGAGGTCAGCACTGATGATTTGGTCTCCGCCGCCATTTTGGGGAAGACCGGCTCTCGTGGAGAGGAAGAAACTAGAACGTTTTTGATCTGCAGTGTGTCTTGCCACTCTCCCGCCCACGGCCCGGCCCTCAACAGATCACGGACCGGCTTCAGGCCGCGGCCCGGGGGTTGGGGATCCCTGATCTACTGCATAGAAACGTTCTACTGTGGTGATGACCACATGTTGTGATAATTTTATCATGTTTTATTACAGCGCTGTTTTAGTATTTTAATGATACGGAGTTCTGACGGTTTATTTTTATACTACTGTTTATATTTTCTTCGTTTTTTTAACAGCTGCTTAGTACCTTTTAAATATTGTGACAATTATATTTTTAAGGATCATATGTATTTATTCCAGTGGTATTGCTGCTCATAGATCTGTGGGATTGATCTGGCGCTGAGTAGGTGTATTGTAGGCCTTTTATACACCTCTCTTATATATATAAACTGAAATGTTCTGCATTTCATTTCTATTCTAAACTGTTGTTTATAAGGTGATCGTTTATAGTAACTTTAAAGCATAACTCAATCAGTAGTCATTGTTTTTAATTCTTATGCGGCTAGCATTAGTAAATAGATAAGAAAGTATATCTCATTTACTTGTTTTAAACTTTTTTTTAACATTTTTTCAATCACTTCCTTGTTTCCAGTAGGGTTGCCACCTGTCCAGGATTCACCCGGACAGTTCAGGTTTTGAATCATGTGTCCGGGTTTCATTCCACCTGGAACCCGGACACATTATTCAGACCAGGCTGTGGCTCCCCAAGTAACTGAGATAGTCATACACATCTGTTGCCGCCCGGGAGCTGCGGGCAGCTGTTTGGGGGCAGGTTTGGGTAATGTCAGCAAGAGCAATTTGGCCACACCCACTGTTTGCCAAGGCACGCTCTGTGCGCTACATTACTACTCTCCTTGGGGCACCCAAATGTGTCTCAGGTCTTTTATAATCCTATAGTGTTTACTGCAAAAGAAAAAAGAAAAAAATGCCCTGTGCTGCAAAAGTGTTCGGGTTCGGCTTGAAGAAAAGGTGGCAAGCCTAGTTTCCAGGCCTAAGCAATTTATGTCATACATCCCATGAGTCTTCAGGAGAGGAGGAGGGGAGTAGCAGTTTCTCAGCTAAGCACACCTTCCTGCCTGCATGCCTGAGCTAGGGGCAGATAGATTCCAGGGAGTAAATGCTACATGAATCTTTACCCTTACATAAAATGGCCACAGCCAAGAAATGCTAGGGGGTGTTTTTGAAAGTGGTCTCTCGACAAACTAAAGCATGATATGGATAGATGGATGAGTTTTGCTTTGAATATTAAAAATTAAATGGCTTTTTTGTTTGTGGTACTCAGAAGCAGTGCAGCAAACTTTATTTATTTGCTCCCTTTTGGCCTGTAAATGATACAGTGGAAATTGTATTGTTATCTGTTCAATAAGTCTTCAAGTACACAGGACATTTGAAAACCTCTTCTGAACGCTGGAACTGCTCATTTAGCAGCGTTTATGAGCGTTTGCATTTTTTACAGATAACCTCAGTAGACCTTCCAAAATGCAGGATCTCTCTCTCTGCTGTTACAAGCATTTGGCATTTCAAATGCCACTAAACTACTGATCTGAGCGCGATTTTCTGCTTTCACGAAAATGCTTCTAACCTAAACTGCTTCTAAACTACTATAAACGCCGGAGTGTCCATGTACCAAAAGATAACATTGAGGAGAGTTCAGGGGCTGCTGGAAAAAATGCCCAATTGCTCCTAAATGTCTGTTTACCAGCTGCAGTGTACATGAGGCCTAAGTGTAGAAATACTTTTTGATCCTGCCTGAAATCAGTACACTTTCACTTTAATGATACAAGGTAATCTGTCTCAAGCACAGCTGAATCAAGATGCATAAACAAACTTTCAGTGGGCGTCCAATGGATTTCAGTCAGCAAAGAAAATCTTACAGACTTAACCTGGAGGTAAACCCTCCAATCATTTTCAGCCAAGGAAGCTGTCATCTTGTCCTTTGTTTATTTCTTCACCAACCATTGGATGGTTTGACAGTTTGGTTGAGAGCACAACTAATGTGATAGAATGTAACTATTTTTTGAACTGTTAAATCGGTGGGTTAACTTAAGCTTTAAACTTTACCCCCCTATCCAAAATGCAAAAAAAACTTTGGTTCAGGGTTCACTTAATTTTTTTTTTTTAACAGCTTTTTTTCATCCCCTCAGTTTTTGCGTACTAAATCCTATGTAGGCACTTTTCAGACTTTGGCTTGTAATGCTTAAAATATTTTAATATATTTTTTTTTATTTGCCTTAACCCTTATGTCATGATCACTTGTTCCCACAAACACAGTGCATTGCGCATGACTTATCTTCAAAATGGAGGAAATGATCAGATGATCTTGGCGCATTTACAAGACCTTTTGACGGAAGCACAGCTCATAGAACAAAAAGAAAAACATGCCCAATCAATGCGGAAGAAAAATAAACGTAGGTTACATTCCTTTTCTATTACAAAAAGTAAAAACAAAAAGTACATAGTAAAAAAATTTACATTATCTTTTGCACAATGCACTTTATATGAATATAAGACTTACACAATGGATTAACAATAATTTGACAGTTATTTATTCATGCCTTTAGTTTAGTTAATCATAAGAAATAATATGCTAACTGAACAGTAGGTATATGAAAGGTGTTAATCATCATCCAGACATTTCTGTACTGCAACAGTTTATTCAATGCCCTCTTTTGATAATTTGGTGACTTCCGAACACACCTGCTGACAAAGCTGTAATAGACACTACAGGCTTTGCACTTCCTCTCAGTTAGGGCTCAAATAGAATAGTATTTATTCCTGTTGGTTATTTTAATAAAGTAAGAATATTATTTTACATCGCAGTATGTGGAATTTCTTTTGCTCATCTTAAAAATGTTGTTGTCCCTTACCTACTGTACATGTCCACAAACCATGACAATGGGTGCAACATAACCTCTTCACGGACAGTCTGACGGTTGTAAATTGTAGTTAAACAATTGCCATATACATCAAATAACATAGCTGTGCCCCAGTTACACAATATCCTGAATAAAATGGATCTGACAATGAAATCTAATGAGGAAGCTCTGGCAAAACACATAAGAGCCCCTAACACATGACTCTTGTACCCACTCTTGGATTTGGGATCTTTGCATGAGCCATGCCCTTTGACACCACCAGACTAGGGGGTTGAGAATTCCATGAACTGGGTGAGATTTTATTATTTTATTCTAGCATTCACACATCTCAGGTGTTGCTAGATGGACTCACAGGGGGGAGATTTACTAAAACTGATGCACACTGAATCTGGTGTAGCTGTGTATAGTAAACAATCCACTTCTAACTACAGGTTGTTCAGTTATGCTTTGCCAATAAAACCTAGAAGCTGATTGGTTACTATGCACGGCTGCAATTAATTTTGTGTGCACCAGTTTTAATAAATCTCCCCCAAAGTGTACATACTCCATTATACACCTTATGGACATTAAAGTTTTGATGAATATTACGTGAGCTGGATGCAACTTCCTGTGACACTATGCTACTACGCAAGAGTCCAAAATGATTTGGATTGTTTGTATTCATCCATTTATTGTGATTCTCACACACCCACTCTCCCCCACCCACATGATTCTACATTTTGTTTTCTATACCAGTTCCAATTCATGGCGGCGGATATTTCTATTTACCTTTGGTAATAAATGAGTTGGCTGGACTATCATACAAAATTAAGACATAGGTCTATTGAACTGTCTAGTAGCAAGTTGGACGGACAGTTGCATACTTTACAGATTCAGATGGCTTACACTGAACATCTATGAATTATTTATCTCACACTTGCCCTTTACAGGAGGAACAGTTTGTAGAGCATCCTGTGAATATTCTTATTTTATCGTAATAACTCACGTGCAATGTTTTATGCACACGTATTGGCATGCAATGGGTTGAATTCATTTAACTAATCATACACTTTTTTGTTTAATGTTGCATGTTAGTTTTCTAAGATTTGCAAACTTGCTCCACCTACCAGTACTGTGCCGACTTGCATAATATAATATATTTATTGATGTTAATAGAATATATTTGTTCATTCATCATTTGTAGATGGACAACTATGAACTCCACTACTTTGTGGAATAGGACTGTGGATGCATTAGAATTCATTATTAGGTATCATTATATCCAGGATATTGGGTTACTGGAACACAGCTGTGTTATTTGATGTCTATGACAGTTGTTCAGTTGCTTACATGTGTTTACAAGAGAATGTGGGGGCCCCATCTGTTTTATAGTGCATATGTTTTTATTCAATAAATGTGTATATAATATACAGCTGATTCTTTTTTTTTGTGACACCTCTTTTGTATTAGTCATTTGCAGAATATAGAAGATAGACTATTTATGGTTTGATAATCAACCACTCTATAGTATGAGAACAATATTTGCCTTGCAGAATTCATTTGACAGTTATCAATGCTGTCATTATAGAAATATTAAAATCTACATGTTAATTGCCACTTTCAGTTTGCTTCTTGATTCGAATTTTGGTCCAATCACATATATTTTTTTGCTGTGTTTATTTACTAATATTTTTTCTGTTTTTAGAGGGACATCATACTATGAAATGGCATTTGAATGAAAAATTAATTACACTTGAAATTGAAAATCAGCAATTAGAAGATGAACTTTTCAAACTTCAACTTCAACGACAGAAGAATAACAGGATTCCCAAGACAACAAATGGAGGTACATTTATATTTTGGAAATACAATACAAAAAGACTCCTGAGGACACCTTACAATTCTTAACTCCGAAAAACAAAGTCTGTGCTCAGCCAATGAACATTTTCAGTTCATAAACACCTACTTTTTTTTTTTTAACAGAAAAGTTTTTATTAATCTCCATCGGAGAAAGTTTTCAGTACATTATACAATTAATAAACATAAAAAAAGAGGAAAATAAAATCAAACAGATGACAAAACAGCGGATATCATAACAAAGTGTAAGACATAGTAGCCAGCATGTTATTTACATGTATTTCTCAGTACATAGCCTCAGTATTGCTTTCTTGTGTAAAAATGGGGGTAGGGTTATCTTTAATTCAAAGGATAAGATGTCATAGGTATGAATAGTCCTATCCTATAACAACCATATGTAGCAATAATGGAATTGTGAGGGGTTTCTTTGGGGGGTGAGAGGAGTGGGGGGGGGGGGCAACGAGGGTCCCGAACCTGATCCGACGAGGCTGTAAAGACTGGGACAGACTGGGGTCCTTTCTCAGTATAATCAGGATTTTAGTTGTCAGCCCAGACACCCCAGATCTTCTCAAACGTTTTAGGGCATTTACGACTCATATACGTAAGTTTATAAAGCGGTAGGGTAGAGTCAATAAGCTTTTTCCACTGCCCAACCGTCGAGGGGGCTCCGGCTGCTTCCATTTAGTTAGGATGGCCTTCCTGACATAGAACGAGGCATAGAAAATCAGTAACCTTTTGTAAGTGTTTGTGGTGATATTGTCACAGACACCGAGTAAGAGGACACGGGGTCAAGTCCTATGGTCAAATTCCCAATCGAGTTGATAGATTGCACCACTTCCCTCCAGAATTGTTGGATAAGAGGACAAGACCACACCACATGTTCCCACTTCGGTATTGCATTTTGGACATTTGTCAGATTGGGTTGGGTATATCCTAGCAAGCCTCTGGGGTGTGTAATTTGCCCTGTGGAGGAATTTCAGCTGAATGTACCTATCCCTGGCGGATATCATTAAAGGTATATACTGT